>NC_091170.1:26060260-26162760 GCF_040958095.1 Procambarus clarkii
TTTGTCAAATTCCTTAAGGAAATATCTGAGTTCCCCATAATGACCTCTCCACAAGTCAGGTTTTTCAACTGCTTCAAGCTCATTTTCTTCCAGATTATAATGCATTGCATACTTTATTCCCAAAAAGACATGGTCACTTTTACCCAAGTGACAATGTCACTTGGGTAAAAGGAGGGAGGTACTGAAAGGAGGAAAAGGGAGGTACCAAAGGAGGGAGGTACTGAATGATAAATATATCTTTCTCTTTCCTGGTAAATATAATATCCAGCATGGAGGGAACATCCCCTTCCCTCATCCTCGTAGCTTGTTTAACATGTAGAAACATGAATGTTTACAGGGTGAGGTTTACGAAATTATATATATATATATAATATATATATATATATATATATATATATATATATATATATATATATATATATATATATATATATATAATATTTAAAGTTTGTGTGTGTGTAATTTATATAAATAAATAATTAAATATTAATTTTGTTAATATCTTTTCAGGGAAAGCTTGCAAGTACAATTCGTATACAAGAGGGGCAACAAGAGCCAGAGGATGTCTACTAAGAAAATATATAAGTCTTTATCCTCACACTCTTGATATATGGTCTTCTCTGGTCTCTTTATTTTCTCTCCTCACAAATGTCCCTTTTTTTTATTTCTTTTACGTTTCTCTCCTGTTTTTCTTAACTTTTAATCTCTCCTTTCCTCCTCTCTTCTAACACCTCTCGTTTCCTGTCTCTTCTAGCTTCTCTCTTCCTTTACTTTTTATATTTGTGGTATTCATTTATGTCATTTTTATTTTGTATATTTTTCTTGTATCTTTTTCTTATCTTGTGTTTCTCTTCCCCTTCTCTTCAATGATTTCTCATTTCTCTCCTCTCTCTGTTGTTTCTGTTCTGTCTTCTCTCTCCTTGCCTTAATTTTGTTCTGTCTCCTCTTTTGTTGTGTGTGTCTTTCTGTCTCTGTCTGTCTGTCTCTCTCTCTCTCGCTCTCTCGCTCTCTCTCTCTCGCTCTCTCGCTCTCTCGCTCTGGCTCTCTTGCTCTCTCTCTCTTTCTCTCTCTCTCTTTCTCTCTCTCTCTCTCTCTCTCTCTCTCTCTCTCTCTCTCTCTCTCTCTCTCTCTCTCTCTCTCTCTCTCTCTCTCTCTCTCTCTCTCTCTTTCTTTCTCTTTCTTTCTCTTTCTTGCTCTCTCTCTGGCTTTCTTGCTCTCTCTCTGGCTCTCTTGCTCTCTCTCTCTGGCTCTCTCTCTCTCTCTCGCTCTCTCTCTCTGGCTCTCTTGCTCTGGCTCTCTTGCTCTCTCTCTCTCTGGCTCTCTCTCTCTCTCTTGCTCTCTCTCTAGCTCTCTCTGGCTCTCTTGCTCTCTCTCTGGCTCTCTCTCTCTCTGGCTCTCTTGCTCTCTCTCTGGCTCTCTTGCTCTCTCTCTCTCTCTGGCTCTCTTGCTCTCTCTCTCTCTCTCTCTCTCTCTGGCTCTGGCTCTCTCTGGCTCTCTCTTTCTCTCTGGCTCTCTCTCTGGCTCTGGCTCTCTCTCTCTGGCTCTGGCCCTCTCTCTCTCTCTCTCTCTCTCTCTCTCCCCCTCTCTTTCTCTCTTTCTCTGGCTCTCTCGCTCTCTCTGGCTCTCGCTCTCTCTGGCTCTCGCTTTCTCTGGCTCTCTCTCTCTGGCTCTCTCTCTGGCTCTCTCTGGCTCTCTCTCTCTGGCTCTGACTCTCTCTCTAGCTCTGACTCACTCTCTCTCTGGCTCTGGCTCACGCTCTCTCTCTCTGGCTCTCTCTCTCTCTGGCTCTCTCTCTCTCTCTGGCTCTCTCTCTCTCTCTCTGGCTCTCTCTCTCTCTCTGGCTCTCTCTCTCTCTCTGGCTCTCTCTCTCTCTCTGGCTCTCTCTCTCTCTCTGGCTCTCTCTTTCTCTCTGGCTCTCTCTCTCTCTCTCTCTGGCTCTCTCTCTCTCTCTCTCTGGCTCTGGCTCTCTCTCTCTGGCTCTGGCCCTCTCTCTCTCTCTCTCCCCCTCTCTTTCTCTCTTTCTCTGGCTCTCTCGCTCTCTCTGGCTCTCGCTCTCTGGCTCTCTCTCTCTCTGGCTCTCTCTCTCTGGCTCTCTCTGGCTCTGGCTCTCTCTCTCTGGCTCTGACTCTCTCTCTCTAGCTCTGACTCACTCTCTCTCTGGCTCTGGCTCACGCTCTCTCTCTCTGGCTCTCTCTCTCTCTCTGGCTCTGGCTCTCTCTCTGGCTCTGGCTCTCTCTCTCTCTGGCTCTCTCTCTCTCTCTCTCTGGCTCTCTCTTTCTCTCTGGCTCTCTCTTTCTCTCTGGCTCTCTCTCTCTCTCTCTGGCTCTGGCTCTCTCTCTCTCTCTCTCTGGCTCTGACTCTCTCTCTCTCTGGCTCTGGCTCACGCTCTCTCTCTGGCTCTCGCTCTCTCTCTGGCTCTCATATTTCATTTGATTTAAAAATGTCTGAGATTTTTACTTAATCTAAGTTATATTGCATGGTGCTAATATGAATATTATACATGACTTTTTTCTTTTCTTTCTCTCTCTCTTTCTCCCTTTCTTTCTTTCTCTTTCTTTCCTTCTCTCTTTTTCTTTCTCTTTCTACATGAATATTATACTTGACTGTTTACATTCACTTGTAGATTTTTATTTTTAGTTAATTAGTCCTAAACTTTTGATTAATAGATTTTTATTATTAGTCATAGAAAAACTATAGTGTTATATGTATACTCGGAAAATTTTACTTGTTTTAGTTTTAAGTAACAATAACTGCTTGTAACGTCAGACTGATCTCAGCATGACATGAATCACAGGCTGCTTGATCACAAAATCTATTGTGTTCACATATTGCATATATAGATTTTTATAGATTTTTAAATTTTTACTTTTATATTCTGTTATAGATATAGTCTATATATTTCGAGCTATTACATATATTTTGTTGTATTACTCATTCTTAATTAAATAAATATAATATTTTAATTCTCTTTTTGTACCCTATTTATTTGTAATTTGCACATACATATATAGGATGTCCATTTCTTTCTCAGATATGTCTTCTTTCTTTCTCTCCCTTTCTATTTCAGATATGAATTAAAAAATTATTATACCCTAATTTACCCTAAACGTTTTAATGTAGGTAATTAAAAGATTATAAAAAAGTTTTTAGAAATGTTAATTATTTACGTTCTAAGGTTGTATATAAAAGTTCTCAAAAACCCTTTTCTAAACGTAATTATAAACGTGCTGAAAACAATGAAATGTCGTTTTTAGGATGTTTTAAAAACATGAAAATGTTTGCTGGGTCACGACTTCGTGTACCTGAGTTCCACAATCTCTGACTTCCTCTCACTTGATACAGAGCTAAACAAACGCATCGGTAAGGCATCTACTATCATGTCCAGACTGACAAAGAGAGTGTGGGCCAACAACAGGCTGACTGAGTATACAAAGATTCAGGTTCACAGAGCCTGTGTCCTGAGCACTCTTCTTTATGGCAGTGAGTCTTGGACACTCCGCGCCCGTCAGGAAAGACGGCTAAATGCCTACCACATGCGCTGCCTTCGACACATCTTGGACATCACCTGGCACGACTAGGTGACAAACAACAACGTCGTGGGGAGAGCAAGAATCACCAGCATGTACACAATGCTGAAACAGAGACGAATGCGCTGGCTCGGGCACGTTGAGCGAATGGGCTACGGCAGGATCCCCAAGGATCTCCTGTACGGAGAGCTGATGCAGGGAAAGCGGCCAACAGGCAAGCCCCAGTTACGGTACAAAGACGTATGCAAGAGGGACCTGAATGCCATGGATGTCGATCTTGCTATGTGGGAGACAACGGCTGCAGATCGTTCAGCCTGGAGGCAGTCTGTTCAAAGAGCTCTCTCCAAGTTCGAGGAGTCATTTGCCAAGAAATCGGAGGCAAAGAGACAGAGAAGGAAAGCCGGTAGCCAGGAAGACAGACCAGAATTGGACTTCGCTTGTGCTCAGTGTGGGATGGACTGCCACTGTCGGATTGGCCTCGTCAGTCACACCAGACGCTGCACTAGGATTGACAACCAGGGTGCAACTCTATAGTCTCCTGAGACTGAAGGATGCCTACCACTACTACTAATATAAATATACATATATATATATATATATATATATATATATATATATATATATATATATATATATATATATATATATGCGAACAAGCCTGAATGGTCCCCAGGACAATATGCAACTGAAAACTCACACCCCAGAAGTGACTCGAACCCATACTCCCAGAAGCAACGCAACTGGTATGTACAAGACGCCTTAATCCACTTGACCATCACGACCGGACATAATGAGGTGATAGCCGAGGCTATTTGAACCACCCCACCGCCGGCACTCGGATAGTTATCTTGGGCATAGCATTTTACCAAATCACCTCATTCTTTGGGGCACACGTGAGGAACACAAATGCGAACAAGCCTGAATGGTCCCCAGGACAATATGCAACTGAAAACTCACACCCCAGAAGTGACTCGAACCCATACTCCCAGAACCAACGCAACTGGTATGTACAAGACGCCTTAATCCACTTGACCATCACGACCGGACATAATGAGGTGATAGCCGAGGCTATTTGAACCACCCCACCGCCGGCACTTGGATAGTTATCTTGGGCATAGCATTTTACCAAATCACCTCATTCTTTGGGGCACACGTGAGGAACACAAATGCGAACAAGCCTGAATGGTCCCCAGGACAATATGCAACTGAAAACTCACACCCCAGAAGTGACTCGAACCCATACTCCCAGAAGCAACGCAACTGGTATGTACAAGACGCCTTAATCCACTTGACCATCACGACCGGACATAATGAGGTGATAGCCGAGGCTATTTGAACCACCCCACCGCCGGCACTTGGATAGTTATCTTGGGCATAGCATTTTACCAAATCACCTCATTCTTTGGGGCACACGTGAGGAACACAAATGCGAACAAGCCTGAATGGTCCCCAGGACAATATGCAACTGAAAACTCACACCCCAGAAGTGACTCGAACCCATACTCAAGATAACTATCCGAGTGCCGGCGGTGGGGTGGTTCAAATAGCCTCGGCTATCACCTCATTATGTCCGGTCGTGATGGTCAAGTGGATTAAGGCGTCTTGTACATACCAGTTGCGTTGCTTCTGGGAGTATGGGTTCGAGTCACTTCTGGGGTGTGAGTTTTCAGTTGCATATTGTCCTGGGGACCATTCAGGCTTGTTCGCATTTGTGTTCCTCACGTGTGCCCCAAAGAATGAGGTGATTTGGTAAAATGCTATGCCCAAGATAACTATCCGAGTGCCGGCGGTGGGGTGGTTCAAATAGTCTCGGCTATCACCTCATTATGTCCGGTCGTGATGGTCAAGTGGATTAAGGCGTCTTGTACATACCAGTTGCGTTGCTTCTGGGAGTATGGGTTCGAGTCACTTCTGGGGTGTGAGTTTTCAGTTGCATATTGTCCTGGGGACCATTCAGGCTTGTTTGCATTTGTGTTCCTCACGTGTGCCCCAAAGAATGAGGTGATTTGGTAAAATGCTATGCCCAAGATAACTATCCGAGTGCCGGCGGTGGGGTGGTTCAAATAGCCTCGGCTATCACCTCATTATGTCCGGTCGTGATGGTCAAGTGGATTAAGGCGTCTTGTACATACCAGTTGCGTTGCTTCTGGGAGTATGGGTTCGAGTCACTTCTGGGGTGTGAGTTTTCAGTTGCATATTGTCCTGGGGACCATTCAGGCTTGTTCACATTTGTGTTCCTCACGTGTGCCCCAAAGAATGAGGTGATTTGGTAAAATGCTATGCCCAAGATAACTATCCGAGTGCCGGCGGTGGGGTGGTTCAAATAGCCTCGGCTATCACCTCATTATGTCCGGTCGTGATGGTCAAGTGGATTAAGGCGTCTTGTACATACCAGTTGCGTTGCTTCTGGGAGTATGGGTTCGAGTCACTTCTGGGGTGTGAGTTTTCAGTTGCATATTGTCCTGGGGACCATTCAGGCTTGTTCGCATTTGTGTTCCTCACGTGTGCCCCAAAGAATGAGGTGATTTGGTAAAATGCTATGCCCAAGATAACTATCCGAGTGCCGGCGGTGGGGTGGTTCAAATAGCCTCGGCTATCACCTCATTATGTCCGGTCGTGATGGTCAAGTGGATTAAGGCGTCTTGTACATACCAGTTGCGTTGCTTCTGGGAGTATGGGTTCGAGTCACTTCTGGGGTGTGAGTTTTCAGTTGCATATTGTCCTGGGGACCATTCAGGCTTGTTCGCATTTGTGTTCCTCACGTGTGCCCCAAAGAATGAGGTGATTTGGTAAAATGCTATGCCCAAGATAACTATCCGAGTGCCGGCGGTGGGGTGGTTCAAATAGCCTCGGCTATCACCTCATTATGTCCGGTCGTGATGGTCAAGTGGATTAAGGCGTCTTGTACATACCAGTTGCGTTGCTTCTGGGAGTATGGGTTCGAGTCACTTCTGGGGTGTGAGTTTTCAGTTGCATATTGTCCTGGGGACCATTCAGGCTTGTTCGCATTTGTGTTCCTCTCGTGTGCCCCAAAGAATGAGGTGATTTGGTAAAATGCTATGCCCAAGATAACTATCCGAGTGCCGGCGGTGGGGTGGTTCAAATAGCCTCGGCTATCACCTCATTATGTCCGGTCGTGATGGTCAAGTGGATTAAGGCGTCTTGTACATACCAGTTGCGTTGCTTCTGGGAGTATGGGTTCGAGTCACTTCTGGGGTGTGAGTTTTCAGTTGCATATTGTCCTGGGGACCATTCAGGCTTGTTCGCATTTGTGTTCCTCACGTGTGCCCCAAAGAATGAGGTGATTTGGTAAAATGCTATGCCCAAGATAACTATCCGAGTGCCGGCGGTGGGGTGGTTCAAATAGCCTCGGCTATCACCTCATTATGTCCGGTCGTGATGGTCAAGTGGATTAAGGCGTCTTGTACATACCAGTTGCGTTGCTTCTGGGAGTATGGGTTCGAGTCACTTCTGGGGTGTGAGTTTTCAGTTGCATATTGTCCTGGGGACCATTCAGGCTTGTTCGCATTTGTGTTCCTCACGTGTGCCCCAAAGAATGAGGTGATTTGGTAAAATGCTATGCCCAAGATAACTATCCGAGTGCAGGCGGTGGGGTGGTTCAAATAGCCTCGGCTATCACCTCATTATGTCCGGTCGTGATGGTCAAGTGGATTAAGGCGTCTTGTACATACCAGTTGCGTTGCTTCTGGGAGTATGGGTTCGAGTCACTTCTGGGGTGTGAGTTTTCAGTTGCATATTGTCCTGGGGACCATTCAGGCTTGTTCGCATTTGTGTTCCTCACGTGTGCCCCAAAGAATGAGGTTATTTGGTAAAATGCTATGCCCAAGATAACTATCCGAGTGCCGGCGGTGGGGTGGTTCAAATAGCCTCGGCTATCACCTCATTATGTCCGGTCGTGATGGTCAAGTGGATTAAGGCGTCTTGTACATACCAGTTGCGTTGCTCTGGGAGTATGGGTTCGAGTCACTTCTGGGGTGTGAGTTTTCAGTTATATATATATATATATATATATATATATATATATATATATATATATATATATATATATATATATATATATATATATATATATATATATATATATATATATATATATATATATATATATGTATATATATATATATTATTAAATATGACCGAAAAAGTAAGATTAATAATTCTAACACGAATTTTCTCAATCTTTCGTACATTTCTTTTCACTGTTGGAGGTAAATAAAAAATCAATTCTCCAAAATTCATTTTTATTTCTAGTCTGACGCGACACGAGCGCGTTTCGTAAAACTTATTACATTTTCAAAGACTTTAGTTTACAAATATACAACTGAATAGAACTTACGCATCTCCGATTTTGTTTATATCTACATTTGAGAGAGGTGGATGGGGTGAGGTGGCATTAATAGGGTATTAATTTCATCAACACAAGACAGAACACGAAACAATGGGTATTGAATAGAAGTGATTGTAGAAAGCCTATTGGTCCATATTTCTTGATGCTTCTATATTGGAGCGGAGTCTTGAGGTGGGTAGAATATAGTTGTGCATTAATTGGCTGTTGATTGCTGGTGTTGATTTCTTGATGTGTAGTGCCTCGCAAACGTCAAGCCGCCTGCTATCGCTGTATCTATCGATGATTTCTGTGTTGTTTACTAGGATTTCTCTGGCGATGGTTTGGTTGTGGGAAGAGATTATATGTTCCTTAATGGAGCCCTGTTGCTTATGCATCGTTAAACGCCTAGAAAGAGATGTTGTTGTCTTGCCTATATACTGTTTTTTTTGGAGCTTACAGTCACCAAGAGGGCATTTGAAGGCATAGGCGACGTTAGTCTCTTTTAAAGCGTTCTGTTTTGTGTCTGGAGAGTTTCTGATGAGTAGGCTGGCCGTTTTTCTGGTTTTATAGTAAATCGTCAGTTGTATCCTCTGATTTTTGTCTGTAGGGATAACGTTTCTATTAACAATATCTTTCAGGACCCTTTCCTCCGTTTTATGAGCTGTGGAAAAGAAGTTCCTGTAAAATAGTCTAAAAGGGGTATAGGTGTTGTGTTAGTTGTCTCTTCATATATATATATATATATATATATATATATATATATATATATATATATATATATATATATATATATATATATATATATATATATATATATATATATATATATATATATATATGTCTCTGTATATATATATATATATATATATATATATATATATATATATATTCTGATTGTGATCGCTGATTGTGTAATATTGTCTTATAAGACTTGATCTACTTGGTGAGGTTGGTGGTATAAGTGGTGAGTCAGGAGTTAGGCTACCACTTGATAAGCAGATGACAGAGTCCTGATGGTATTGGAGTGCAACCTGATAGTATAGAGTGTTGGAGTCAAATTATTATACGTGTATATGTATTGTGCATGTGCTTTGTCCAGTAAATGTATTCAAGTTTGCCGGTGTTTGCCCTTGTCCTAGTGAGGCTTCCCAGAAAGTAGAAGAAAGAGAGAGAAAGAACCACAGCCGTGGACAGGGTGGTATAGTATTACAATAAAATAAAGGGGGATTGAAGAGGTCATATCAAATAAGGAGAGAGTGGGGAGTCGTGGCACCTCGAGTGGGTGTGTGCACGTGACAATGAAGTGAGTATTGGAGCCGCATCCCCTAAACGTGTAACGTTGAGCCCCTCTCCAAGTGCCAGAAGCACCCAGGGTGATCTCCTGGTCAAAATAAGCACTCTATGGAATCTTGGGTTGGTTGTCCGTGAGGAAGGACGACCAACATCATCATAAAAATACCAACTGTTTTAGAGACTTTCTTAGTTATGTGTTGTATGTGGGTGCTGAAGTTGAGTCCCTTGTCTAGGAATAGGCCAAGAAACTTTCCATCATTTTTATTACTATTCCTATATATTTATTCCTATTTATTACTTTATATTCTATTATTTATTACTAGATAATCTATGTCTATTACTAATCTTTTCTGATAAGAACCACGGTTACATCATAATTATGACGAAAACAAAGTGACCCTCCCAGTCGAAGTAAATAAGGGATATACTCACATATATAGGTGATATAGCCTTTATGTACCAGATATATATGTATGTTTAACTGTTTTATGACTGAGAGAGAGAGAGAGAGAGAGAGAGAGAGAGAGAGAGAGAGAGAGAGAGAGAGAGAGAGAGAGAGAGAGAGAGAGAGAGAGAGAGAGAGAGAGAGAGAGAGAGAGGGAGAGAGAGAGAGAGAGGGAGAGAGAGAGAGAGAGAGAGAGGGAGAGAGAGAGAGAGAGGGAGAGAGAGAGAGAGAGAGAGAGGGAGGGAGAGAGAGAGAGAGAGGGAGGGAGAGAGAGAGGGGGGGGGAGAGGTCATAAAAAATAGTGAGTCACACCAAACAAAAAGACGTACCGGTAAACAGGTCAGACACAACCAGTACTATGATGATGCTAAACTGAAAGAGCTTAAATCAATTGCTAGACAGACAGGTAAAGCATATAAGAGCCTTAGAACTCAAATGTTAAAACTGTTTCAGGCCACGCTTGCAGCGGCAAGGAAGAGAATGACTGAACTGAGACAAAATGAATGGGAGGGTTTTGTTAGTGGACTTAACCTGCATACTCCCCTGGGCAAAGCCTGGAAAGGCATAAACAAAATTATTGGTAAAAATACTAGATAAGTTTCACACCCAAACCCGCTACAGAAAGCCAATCAGTTAATTACAAAATGGGCTCAGGTTTCCAGCCTTGGAATGTTACCAGCTAGCACTAGGGAGAAATTGCGGGAGAGGTCCACAGACAGAAATGCTCTCTTAATTTCATGTTGAGCAAGCAACATGATGAGTGTGATGTTCCATATACAGATTATGAATTGGATGCAGCCCTCTCCAGGGGCATTAGCACTGCTCCTGGTGAGGACGGTATCACCAATGATATTCTAAGACTCCTACATCGTGTACCCGGTAACCTATTCACACTTACACAGAAATATGAAATATTTACTTGTTTGTTAATATTTAAATATTAAAAGTAAATATTTACTTCTTTATTTTGACTTCGGGATTCTAGGCTCGATCCCAGAGAGCGACAAAAAAAGTTTGGGCACATTATTTTCACTGTTCACAACTGTTCACAGCAACTGTTCACAACTGTTCACAGCAACTGTTCACAACTGTTCACAGCAACTGTTCACAAAGCAGTAAATATTTTACCAGGATTTAGTCCGCATGTTGTGGGATTACATTATCGGAAACCGAGGGAAAGGGAGATACAGACAGATTCAAAGAGACAGAGATAGACAGGCAAACAGACACATAGAAACTCAGACTGACAACTAGTGACAGGTAAAAAGAGAAAGATACAGACAGAGATCGAAACTGTAAAAGAAAATTTAGTGCCCTCACGTCTGCTCTCCTGAGACTGAGAAAGACCTACAATGTTGATTACCCTTTACACACACAAATCACAATTGCGTGATGCATCAAATGAACAAATCCACAAGGCCCGTGACGAGGATTCGAACCTGCGTCCGAGAGCATTCCAGACGCTGCCTTAATCAACTGAGCTACGACATGTAATTTGTGGATTTGTTCATTTGATGCATCACGCAATTGTGAGATCTGTGTGTAATGAAGTAAGGGCGAAGAGGGATAATGGCCTATTGACATAGCTCGAGTGCATGGGGGGAGTTGTGTAAAACCCTGGTTTGTGCCTCGGAGAGGCTGAAGAATCCAGTAAGTTCAATAGAACTTAGGTTTCAACTCCTTTTCCATGCCGTAACTCAGTCGATTAAGGCAGCATCTGGGATGCTCTCGGACGCAGGTTCGAATCCTCGTCACGGCCATTGTGGATTTGATTACCCTTTAGTTTGTAACTAATATCTTACCTCAATTCTTGTAACATCCTTCCCAAAGTGAAAATTGTCATGTATAGTATTATAAAAGTTTCTAAATTGTTAATATAAATATAAGAACCAGCTGTGGCTAACCTGGCCACCCCAGAATAGCCAATGTCAGATGGGAATTTGTTCTCATGAGAACAGACCTGTGTTCGTGTCTGTCAAAACCGAGTAACTACTTATGTGAATTATGTGTGTCCCGTCTTGAAGCTGCGTCCGTCCATCTCAGTAGTAGGGATGAAGGCATGTGAGTCATTTTTTTTCAGCCCCGAAGAAAATAGTCAGGATTAACCTCGTTCAATATTGTTCATAACTAAAATACTCTCTCACTTCGTTAAAATAGTCAAATGTAACTTCTTTCAGCACTTTCTTAACGTTTTGTCAAGTAAGAAAAAATAGCCAACAATATCTTTCATCACCGTCTAAGACATCTAAAGTTATTCTCAGCGCTGTCGAAAAGTTATTCTCAGAGCCATCAAAAGTTATTCTCAGAGCAAACAAAAGTTAATCTCAATCATCAAAGTTATTTCAGTCATCAAAGTTATTCTCAATCATCAAAGTTATTCTCAGAGTCATCAAAAGTTAATCACAGTCATCATAGTTACTCTCTAAGTCACCTTCATTCATCAGAGAAGCTTTCTAAGACATCTTCGTTCATCAAAGTTATTCTCAGAAACATCAAAAGTTATTCTCAGAAACATCAAAAGTTATTCTCAGAGTCATCAAAATACTATTCAAGTTCTCAAAATTATTCGCAGAGCTATCAAAAAGTTAAACTCAGTCATCAAAGATGTTCTCTAAGATATCAAAGTTATTTTCAGAGTCATCAAAGGTAATATCTAACTCACCTTCGTTGATCAAAGTTATTCTCAAAGTCATCAATGTTGTTCTCTAAGACATCTTCAGGCATAAAATTTCTCTCCAAAATGTAACTAGTTCATCTTATCATATCAAACTTGCACTTCTGTTAAAATATATTTTCTGAGCCACATTACCTTATAACTGTTCTCTGAACTTCACTGCATAACCCTAACTAAAATAGATTACCCAAACTGACTTGACCTAACCTATCCTAACTTAGCTTACCTATCCTAATTTAACTTATCTAACCTAACTTAACTTACCTAACCTAACCAAACTTAATTAAACTTAACCTAACTTAACTAAACATAACTTACCTATTCCAACTTAAAATAACTAACCTAACCTAACCTAACTTATTTTACTTAACTTACCTATTCTAACCTAACTTAACCAATCCTAAATTAACTAACTAAATGTACCTAACCTAATCAAACTTAAGGTACTTAACCTAACTTAACTAAACGTAACCTAACCTAACTAACCTAACCTATCCTAACTTACATAACCTAACCTTATCTATCCCAACTTAATGCAACTTACCTAACCTAACCTTTCCTATCTTGCCTAACAACTTAACTTACATAACCTAACCTAACCCAACTTAATGTACCTAACCTAACCTAACCCAACTTAATGTACCTAACTTAACTAAACCTAACCTAACCTAAGATTGGGTTAGATTAGGTAAGTTAAGTTAGGTTAGGTTAGTTAAGTTAGGTTAGGTTTTGCAAGTTAAGTTAACCAAAGGCATTAGGTTAACCAAACCTAACTTACCTAGCCTATCCTAACTTAACTTGCATAATTTAACCTAACTTAACTAACCTACCTAACTTAAGCTTATCTAACTTAACTTACCTAATCTAACCCAGCTTAACCTAACTTACCTAACCTAACTTACCTAAGCTAACCTGACTAACCTAATCTAACTTAACTAACCTAACCTAAATTACCTAATATAACCTAACCTATCTTACCTAACCTAACCCAACTTATTGTACCTACTTAAACTTAACCTAACTTACCCAAACCTAACCTAACTTAACTTGCAAAACCTAACCTAACTTAACTAACCTAACTTAACCTA
Source organism: Procambarus clarkii (assembly GCF_040958095.1). Lineage (NCBI taxonomy): Eukaryota > Metazoa > Arthropoda > Malacostraca > Decapoda > Cambaridae > Procambarus > Procambarus clarkii. The sequence goes on from NC_091170.1 coordinate 26,073,636, forward strand.
ACCTAACTTAACTTACCTAATCTAACCCAACTTAACTTTCCTAACCTAACTTAACATAACCTACCTAACCTAACTTACCTAACCTAACCTAACTTAACTAACCTAACCTAACTTAACCTAGCATAACTTAGTTTAAACCTCGTTTTGATCTTAGTATATCTATTAGGTTTTATATAATTTGTTCTTATTCTCCACCCTTTAACCTAACCTTTCAGATGTAGTTGCAGATATATTTTGCTGAATATATTATCCTTAACCTAACCTTTGTTTCTCCTCTTTGTACATTTTTTTATCCAAATCCACCTTCCCACTTAACCTTCCCACTTAACCTTCCCACTTAACCTTCCCACTTAACCTTCCCACTTAACCTTCCCACTTAACCTTCCCACTTAACCTTCCCACTTAACCTTCCCACTTAACCTTCCCACTAACCTTCCCACTTAACCTTCCCACTAACCTTCCCACTTAACCTTCCCACTTAACCTTCCCACTTAACCTTCCCACTTAACCTTCCCACTTAACCTTCCCACTTAACCTTCCCACTTAACCTTCCCACTTAACCTTCCCACTTAACCTTCCCACTAACCTTCCCACTTAACCTTCCCACTAACCTTCCCACTTAACCTTCCCACTTAACCTTCCCACTTAACCTTCCCACTTAACCTTCCCACTTAACCTTCCCACTAAACCTTCCCACTTAACCTTCCCACTTAACCTTCCCACTAACCTTCCCACTTAACCTTCCCACTTAACCTTCCCACTTAACCTTCCCACTAACCTTCCCACGTAACCTTCCCACTTAACCTTCCCACTTAACCTTCCCACTCAACCTTCCCACTTAACCTTCCCACTAACCTTCCCACTTAACCTTCCCACTTAACCTTCCCACTTAACCTTCCCACTTAACCTTCCCACTTAACCTTCCCATTTAACCTTCCCACTAAACCTTCCCACTTAACCTTCCCACTTAACCTTCCCACTAACCTTCCCACTTAACCTTCCCACTTAACCTTCCCACTTAACCTTCCCACTAACCTTCCCACTAAACCTTCCCACTTAACCTTCCCACTTAACCTTCCCACTCAACCTTCCCACTTAACCTTCCCACTAACCTTCCCACTTAACCTTCCCACTTAACCTTCCCACTTAACCTTCCCACTAACCTTCCCACTTAACCTTCCCACTTAACCTTCCCACTTAACCTTCCCACTCAACCTTCCCACTCAACCTTCCCACTTAACCTTCCCACTTAACCTTCCCGCTTAACCTTCCCACTTAACCTTCCCACTTAACCTTCCCACTAAACCTTCCCACTTAACCTTCCCACTTAACCTTCCCACTTAACCTTCCCACTTAACCTTCCCACTCAACATTCCCACTTAACCTTCCCACTTAACCTTCCCACTTAACCTTCCCACTTAACCTTCCCACTTAACTTTCCCACTTAACCTTTCCACTCAACCTTCCCACTTAACCTTCCCACTTAACTTTCCCACTTAACCTTCCCACTTAACCTTCCCACTTAACCTTCCCACTCAACCTTCCCACTTAACCTTCCCACTCAACCTTCCCACTTAACCTTCCCACTTAACCTTCCCACTTAACCTTCCCACTTAACTTTCCCACTTAACTTTCCCACTTAACCTTCCCACTTAACCTTCCCACTAAACTTTCCCACTTAACCTTCCCACTTAACCTTCCCACTAAACTTTCCCACTTAACCTTCCCCCTTTCTTTTGCTTTGTTTTCGCATATAAGTTCATTCTTTATCTTAGTATTAACAGAAGTACAGTAGTAAAGAGTAAGATCCACTAAGACTTGATATTGAGAACATAAAAACAAGAAAGTAAGGGAGTGAGAGCATAGGAAGGAGAGCAAGGAGTAAGAGAGAGGGGGAGGAAGAGAGAGGAGGGAGGAAGGGAGAGAGAGAGAGAGAGAGGGGAGGAGGGAAGGAAAAGGAGGAAAGGAGAAAGAGAGAAGAAGGGAAAGTGGGATGGTGGATTTGGGTAAAATATACAAAAAGGAGAAACAAAACTACATGTGAAAGGTTAGTATAAGCATAATATATTCAACAAATATGTCCAAACAAGATAAACAAGGAAACTATATCTGAAAGGTTAGGTTAAAGAACAAAGACTAAGAACAAATTATATCCAAAACAACAGTAAGATCAAAGAGGTTAGATTAAGGGGTTTAAAATAGGAACAATTATAACAAACATAATAAATACACTAAGATCAAAGAAGGTAGGTTATAGGGTGAAATATATGAGCGAATATAAGCTAAGTTAAGTTAGGTTAGGTTTGGGTAAGTTAGTTTAGGTTAGGTTAGGTAAGTTAGGTTAGGTTAGGTAAGTTAGGTTAGGTTACGTAAGTTAGGTTAGGTTCCGGTAGGTACATTATGTTGGGTTAGGTTAGGTTAGGTAAGATAAGTATCTTGACCAGACCACACACTAGAAGGTGAAGGGACGACGACGTTTCGGTCCGTCCTGGACCATTCTCAAGTCGACCGAAACGTCGTCGTCCCTTCACCTTCTAGTGTGTGGTCTGGTCAACATAGTTCAGCCACGTTGTTGTGACTCATCGCCTGCATATGGAAGATAAGTTGGGTTATGTTAGATTATTTAGGTTAGGTTAGTCAGGTTAGGTTAGGTTAGGTAAGTTGGGTTAGGTTAGTCAGGTTAGGTTAGGTTAGGTAAGTTGGGTTAGATTAGGTAAGTTATGTTAGGTTAGGTTAAATTAGGTTAGGTTAGTTATGTTAGGTTAGGTTATGCAAGTTAAGTTAGGTTAGGTTAGGTTAGATCAGTTAGGTTAGGTTTGGTTTGGGTAAATTAGCTTTGGTAAGTTACGTTAGGTTTGGTAAGGTTTAGTTAAGTTAAGTTAAGTTGGGTTAGGTTAAGTTAGGCAAGCTAAGTTATGTTAGGTAAGATAGGATAGGTGAGGATAGGTAAGTTACATTAAGTTAGGATAGGTAAGGTTAGGTTGTGTAAGTTAGGATAGGTTAGGTTATGTAAGTTAGGATAGGTTAGGTTAGTTAGGTTAGGTTAAGTTTAGTTTAGTACCTTAAGTTGGATTAGATTAGGTTAGGTACAATAGGTTAGTTAATTTAGGATAGGTTAAGTAAGGTTAGGGTAGGTAAGTTAGGTAAAATAAGTTAGGTTAGGTTAGTTATTTTAAGTTAGGATAGGTAAGTTATGTTTAGTTAGGTTAGGTTAGGTTTAGTTAAGTTTGGTTAGGGTAGGTAAGTTAAGTTAGGTTAGGTAAGTTAAATTAGGATAGGTAAGCTAAGTTAGGATAGGTTAGGATAGTTTAGGTTAGGTCAAGTCAGTTTGGGTAATCTATTTTAGTTAGGGTTATGCAGTGAAGTTCAGAGAACAGTTATAAGGTAATGTGGCTCAGAAAATATATTTTAACAGAAGTGCAAGTTTGATATGATAAGATGAACTAGTTACATTTTGGAGAGAAATTTTATGCCTGAAGATGTCTTAGAGATCAACATTGATGACTTTGAGAATAACTTTGATCAACGAAGGTGAGTTAGAGATTACCTTTGATGACTCTGAAAATAACTTTGATATCGTAGAGAACATTTTTGATGACTGAGATTAACTTTTTGATAGCTCTGAGAATAATTTTGAGAACATGAATAGTATTTTGATGACTCTGAGAATAACTTTTGATGTTTCTGAGAATAACTTTGATGAACGAAGATGTCTTAGAAAGCTTCTCTGATGAACGAAGGTGACTTAGAGAGTAACTATGATGACTGATTAACTTTTGATGACTCTGAGAATAACTTTGATGATTGAGAATAACTTTGATGACTAAGAATAACTTCGATGATTGAGATTAACTTTTGTTAGCTCTGAGAATAACTTTTGATGGCTCTGAGAATAACTTTTGATGGCTCTGAGAATAACTTCGATGATTGAGATTAACGTTTGTTAGCTCTGAGAATAATTTTTGATGGCTCTGAGATTAACTTTTTGACAGCGCTGAGAATAACTTTAGATGTTTTAGAATAACTTTTGAGGACGCGAGTAGTATTTTTCACATGTTTGTGTCATTGATGTCTTTGATTGTGACACTGATGTCTTGAAAAGTGTCTTTGATGCCCTGATTGTGTCCCGGATGTCTCGAAGAGTGTCCATGGTGTCTCTGAGTGTGTCCTTGGCTATTTTTCCAACCCGTTCTCGCACTTTCTTATAGTCAATATTGACTTATTAAATACGTGCATATGTGACATACTAAACATACTAGTTTACCTTGAAAAGCTTCATAGAAAACACCGACCATACCTAACCTTCTTAGTATGTTAAGATAAGCTTCTTATTTGTTCGTAATAACAATTATTACTTAACCAATACCTATAATAGGTTAAGTAATAATTGTAATTACGAAGCAATAAGATGCTTATCTTAACATACTAAGAAGGTTAGGTAAGGTCGGTGTTTTCTATGAAGCTTTTCAAGGTAATCTAGTATGTTTAGTATGTCACATATCACATCATATATATATATATATATATATATATATATATATATATATATATATATATATATATATATATACATACATACATAACTGAAAACTCACACCCCAGAAGTGACTCGAACCCATACTGCCAGGAATACCGCAACTGGTATGTACAGGACGCCTTAATCCACTTGACCATCACGACCGGACAAAAACTGATGGTAGCCGGGGCTATTTAGCCCATCAGCCCGCCGGCACTCTGATGGTAATCTTGGGCATCGCATTTTATCAAATCACCTCACACTTTGGGGCACACATGAGGAACACAAATGCGAACAAGCATGAATGGTCCCCAGGACTATATGCAACTGAAAACTCACACCCCAGGAGTGACTCGAACCCATACTGCCAGGAGCAATGCAACTGTTATGTACAGGACGCCTTAATCCATATTAAGGCGTCCTGTACAGATATATATATATCTGTCGTACCTAGTAGCCAGAACGCACTTCTCGGCCTACTATTCAAGGCCCGATTTGCCTAATAAGCCAAGTTTACATGAATAATTATATTTTCTCTAATTTTTTTCTTATGAAATTATAAAGCTACCCATTTCATTACGTATGAGGTCAATTTTTTTTTATTGGAGTTCAAATTAACGTAGATATATGACCGAACCTAACCAACCCTACCTAACCTAACCTAACCTATCTTTATAGTTTAGGTTAGGTTAGGTAGCCGAAAAAGTTAGGTTAGGTTAGGTTAGGTAGGTTAGGTAGTCAAAAAAACATTAATTAACGAAAACTTGGCTTATTAAGCAAATTGGGCCTTGCATAGTAGGCTGAGAAGTGCGTTCTGGCTACTAGGTACGACATATATATATATATATATATATATATATATATATATATATATATATATATATATATATATATATATATATATATATATATATATGTGTGTGTGTGTGTGTATATCACGAAAATAAACACGTGATCAAGAATGTGACAATGTCAGACCACGGAGGAAAAATGAAACAGGAATTTCCTTAAGTACCTTCGTATATTAAATACATCTTCAGAAGGACCTTCTGAAGATGTATTTAATATACGAAAGTACTTAAGGAAATTCCTGTTTCATTTTTCCTCCGTGGTCTGACATTGTCATATATATATATATATATATATATATATATATATATATATATATATATATATATATATATATATGCGTGTGTATGTGTGTGAGTGTGTGTGTGTGTGTGTGTGTGTTGGTGGGGGATGTGTGTGTGTGTTGGTGGGGGATGTGTGTGTGTATGTGTGTTTGTGTGTGTGTGTGTGAGTGGGTGTGCGTGCGCGCGCACAGCGTGCATGCGCACAGGACACAGGTGCATGATAAAGGACCGGATGTTGGACAGAGCTGAACTATAAACATAATTATCTCATTATTGTCTCCCAAACATTTTTGTGATTATAGATTGTGATTTTGTGATATATATATAAATATATTGTGACGGTAAAGCGTTGGTGTTCGGCTGTTTCAAAAGCTGGGGGCAGGGCCTCGTCACTTAACAAAAAAAAAAGAGAAGTTTGTCCTTTTGTCTGTGGTAAGGTAATGGGAAGACACACAAAATACAACGTATAACCAATGAAATTTTAATTACTCTAGAAAACAAGACATGAATAAAGACAATCTCGTAAAATTCAAAACAGGTCAACAAACAAAACAACATGAATAATTACTGGCAATGAAAAGTTACTCTAAAACAAGTAAGTGCAAGTTAAAATAAATCAAATAAGTGAGGTGCTGGGAATACTGGCTTCAAGCTGCCACCTCCCTTAGTACACGACAGCCAAGGCTTAGTCTACTAGCCAGAGATGTCAACTCCAAGTAGCACAGAGATATTCTGAGGAGTCGGCATGCTGCTGACCCAGACGTCGACTCTTTGGGTGTCGTGAGTGCAGGTGCGGCGAGACACCAGCCAATCAGCAACAGGCAGGCGGAGAATGAGTAGTTTGCTGGTTAGGGCGGGCTGTAGCCGGTGTGTCAGGTTGTGCATGGTACGATTTGCTTCCTGGGCAAAACGTTTGGCGATACTGGTGGACGTATCTTCAATATAGTATCTTGTACTTGAACGACGTAAATATGTAGGGAAGAGCAGGCTCAAACTCTCTTGAAAGAGATTATCGTCTCAAAATATATATATATATATATATATATATATATATATATATATATATATATATATATATATATATATATATATATATATATATATATATATATATATATATATATATATATATATATATATATATACATATATATATTAGTATATTTTGGTAGCAGTCTTTCCTGTAGACATATATTATTAAATATGACCGAAAAAGTAAGATTAATAATTCTAACACGAATTTTCTCAATCTTTCGTACATTACGCTTCACTGTCGGAGGTAAATCAAAAATCAATTCTCCAAAATTCATTTTTATTTCTAGTCTGATGCGACACGGGCGCGTTTCGTAAAACTTATTACATTTTCAAAGACTTTAGTTCACAAATACACAACTGAATAGAACTTACGTATCTCCGATTTTATATCTACATTTGAGTGAGGTGGAAGGGGTGATGTGGCATTAACACAAGACAGAACAAAATGTGGTATTAATAGGGTAATAATTTCATCAACACAAGACAGAACAAGAGTATTAATAGGGTATTAATTTCATCAACACAAGACAGAACACGAAACGATGGATATTGAATAGAAGTGTTTGTAGAAAGCCTATTGGTCCATATTTCTTGATGCTTCTATATTGGAGCGGAGTCTTGAGGTGGGTAGAATATAGTTGTGCAATAATTGGCTGTTGATTGCTGGTGTTGACTTCTTGATGTGTAGTGCCTCGCAAACGTCAAGCCGCCTGCTATCGCTGTATCTATCGATGATTTCTGTGTTGTTTACTAGGATTTCTCTGGCGATGGTTTGCTTGTGGGAAGAGAGTGTTATATTGTGTTATATCTCTTCCCACAACCAAACCATCGCCAGAGAAATCCTAGTAAACAACACAGAAATCATCGATAGATACAGCGATAGCAGGCGGCTTGACGTTTGCGAGGCACTACACATCAAGAAGTCAACACCAGCAATCAACAGCCAATTATTGCACAACTATATTCTACCCACCTCAAGACTCCGCTCCAATATAGAAGCATCAAGAAATATGGACCAATAGGCTTTCTACAAACACTTCTATTCAATATCCATCGTTTCGTGTTCTGTCTTGTGTTGATGAAATTAATACCCTATTAATACTCTTGTTCTGTCTTGTGTTGATGAAATTAATACCCTATTAATACCACATTTTGTTCTGTCTTGTGTTAATGCCACATCACCCCTTCCACCTCACTCAAATGTAGATATAAAATCGGAGATACGTAAGTTCTATTCAGTTGTGTATTTGTGAACTAAAGTCTTTGAAAATGTAATATATATATATGTATATATATACCCCCAACATAACCCCTCTCCTCCCCATCCCCACCTCCAGAGGGCCGGAAGCCAGGTGACAACCTTTCTGAAATATATATATATATATATATATATATATATATATATATATATATATATATATATATATATATATATATATATGTATATATATATATATATATATAATAGGGAGTACCACCTCTGGTGCAATTATAGGGACCCACAGCCCCAGAGAAGGGAACACAGAGCATTCAGGGAAAAACTTGCCATTTATCTCTGAATACGTAAGAGTGTTCGCTTCTCCTACCACCCCCCTCCCCCTTTTTATATGGTGTACACTTTATTATGCAAGGTTATACAGTTACATATCTGATTTTATACAAAAATTAACATTAAGAGGACACAAAAGAAAGTATATATATATATATATATATATATATATATATATATATATATATATATATATATATATATATATATATATATATATATATATATATATATATATATATATATATATATATATATGATCATTTGTATGCGGAAAAACCACAAAGAAATGGGGAAGAGAGATGAACGTTTCGGCCTGTTAAAGCCGTTGTCAACACCAGACTGTTTAGAGAAAGAGAGAGAGGATACAGGCCAGCACCTGGAACTTGATCAACCCATCTCTAGGGAAAGGATTACCAGAAACAGGAAAGGTCAAAGAGGATTAAGTGGTCAGAGAATAAGGATGAAAGATTAAAGAAAAGCCTCATGAACACACAATAAATGAATATAAAATTGTAATGAGACATTGTAAGCCTCCTTTTCAGAGTTTTTTCTTAAACTGTTGTGTAATATTGTAACTTAAAACAAGTTTGTACATACCAGTACTAACATTGAGAAGATACTTACATTGACTAATTAGGGCTGACTCAATTAAACTAATAAGCCAAGTTTTCATGAATTAATTGTTTTTCGACTACCTAACCTACCTAACCTAACCAAACCTAACTTTTTCGGCTACCTAACCTAACCTAACCTATAAAGATAGGTTAGGTTAGGTTAGGTAGGGTTGGTTAGGTTCAGTCATATATCTACGTTAATTTTAACTCCAATAAAAAAAAATTGACCTCATACATAATCAAATGGGTAGCTTTATCATTTCATAAGAAAAAAATTAAAGAAAATATATTAATTCAGGAAAACTTGGCTTATTAGGCAAATCGGGCCTTGCATAGTAGGCCGAGCAGTGCATTCTGGCTACTAGGTACGACATATATATATATATATATATATATATATATATATATATATATATATATATACAAATCGTGCCATATTTATGATTCTGGCACGAATCTTCTCGAGTGTGTGTATGACAGACACATGTGTGTACGTGTGTGATGGATACAGATGTGTGTGTGTTACGGATACAGGTGTGTGAATGGCGGATATATGTACTCACTTAGTTGTGCTTGCAGGGGTTGAGCTTTGGCTCTTTGGTCCAGCCTCTCAAGCATCAGTTTACTGGTGTATAGATTCCTGAGCTTCTCTAGCTCCATCATACCTATATTTGAAACTGTGTATGCCTCATTTGAAACTGGAGTCTGCCTCCACCACATAGCTTCGTAGTGCATTCCATTTACTAAATGCTCTGACACTGAAAAAGCTCTTTCTAATGTCTTTGTGGCTCATTTGGAAACTCAGTTTCCACCTGTGTCCCCTTGTTCTTGTACCACCCGTATTAAATAATCCATCCTTTTCTACCCTGTCAATTTCCCTGAGAATTTTGGCTTTGGTTATCATGTCTCCCCGAACTCTTCTGTCTTCCAGCGACGAGAGGTCCAGTTCACGTGGTGTTTCCTCGTAACTCATGCCTCTTGTTTCTGCGACTAGCCTAGTTGCATGCCTCTGAACTTTTTCCAGCTTCGTCTTGTGCTTGACAAGGTACGGGCTCCATGCTGGGGCCGCATTCTCCAGGATTGACCTTACATATGTGGTAAACAAGATTCTGAAAGATTCCTTACATTGGTTTCTGAAGGCAGTTCTGATGTTAGCCAGCCTTGCATACGCCGCCGATGTTATTCTTTTAATGTGGACTTCAGGAGACAGGTTTGGCATGATATCAACTCTTAGATCTTTCTCTCTATCAGTTTCGTGAAGGACTTCATCTTCCATACGTTATCCAGTGTCTGGCCTCCTATTTCCTCGGCCTAGTTTCATCACCTTACATTTACTTGAGTTGACTGTTAGTAGCCATTTGTTGGACCAACTTGCTGTGCCTGCTAGTTCCTCTTTCGCCTTCCTTATGACTGCAGCGTGTTTTGTTCGTTGGCCAGCAGGCATCGATGTCACAACATGAATGACATTGTCTGCAAATTGAGTGCTGATAGTGTCATTATATATTAGGAGTGGCAAATCGTTTACAAAGTTTTTGAAGAAAAGTGGGCTGATGCATGATCCCCCAGGAACTCCTGCTGATGGGGTAAAGGCTTCAGCTTCCTTGTTGTTAAACATTGGAATTATTGTTCTATTGCTTAGATTTTTTTATCTAGTCTTAAGAGGGGTCCGGTTGTGGTGTGGTATTTGCAGCTTGAAGAGAAGACCAATGTGGCGTAAGCTGTCAATGGCCTTGTTGACATCACTGGTTGCAATTAATGTTGCTTGACGCTGATTTCTGATAGTGTCTGCTGCGTCATACATTATACTGATGGCATGTTGCATCGATCTGTGGTTTCTAAAACCAAACAGTTTTTTAGTATACAGGTGGTGATACTCCATGTAGTAGTTAACTTGATTTGAAAGTTTTTTCTCAAAGCATTTTACGGTCGACTTTACAGGGAGATAGGCCTATAGTTTCCAGGAACATGAGTGCTTTTTCCCTGGCTTCGGGATAAAATTCATTTTGGCAGTTTCAAACACCTGTGGAAAGTGGCCCGAGACCAGTATAACATTTAAGATAATGAGTCGGGACTGCAGGTAGTTGAGAGGTAGAATCTTCAGTTGGTTACCTGCAATTCCCGATAAGCCCAGCGCTTTGTTTCTCGTTTTCTTTAATACTTCGTTCAGATCAAGCAAGGTGATAGGTCGGATGGTCAGGGTGGAGGTGTGTAGTGTTCACTAAAGACCTACTAGACAGGTTCTCCACATTTTCAGTAACCCATTGGTCGACAGTATGGTGGTTGTCAATGTTAATTTAGATGTTATTTTCTGTGAAGATCTCATCCCAAATTAACCCCGAGAGATTAGCCTGCAACTGTGCCTCTTCCTCTCTGGTGGTTATTACTTCGTTGTTGTCATCAGTATATAGTTAGCTGAGGTGCGAGATTCGATCTTTGACGAACCTACGAGTTGGTTGATTTTTCTTATGAATCTGGCAGGTTCTCTCCTGTAATGATCAGCTTGGTTAACTTGTGTACCCCAAATTTTACGCTTGTGCAGAAGCGTGAGGCCTAGGACATCTCGTCTGAGGGCCTGAATTAATTGGAGAGATGGCTGGCCGGTGTGTAGGCGCCTCACACATTCTTGTTGGTAATGTCTCATTTTATCTCTGATCTCTCTGGTCGGTTTGTATTGCTGAATTATTCTGGTGTTAGTTAGGTTACATTTGGCCAGAATTACTTCAGTGATGCGAACGTGTATGGAGGCAATTACTGCGCCAATGTCCTCGGACAGGTTGGGCGTTAAGGTCTGCAGTTGGATCGTCACTAAGGAGCTCCATGTATGAACGAAGTCGAAGCGTGCTTAGTTTGGGTCTGGGGCGTCCCAGAATTCTTAAGGAGAACGTTTGGAGGTGGAGAATAACTGGGATGTGATCTGATCCCACATCATTACCTGCGAGAATTCTACTATGGAAGATATTGCATTCAACATTTGACAGTATACTATTTGCTTTTCCTTGGCGGTTTTGTTAATTAAGTTAAGCTTCTCGTAGTCAGGAAGTTTTACTGGAGTCGACCTATGATGTCACCCGTTGGTGTCGTTAAAACCCGCTGCATGGTGTGCATTAAAGTTCCCAGCAAAGAACTCTGTTGAGTACCTTGTGAATGGGTCTCGAGGGGATGGAGTGCTGGCCTGGGGGCAAGTAGGTAGTTAAAATAGCAAGTGGGCCATGGTTTGTGACTATTTCCACTGTTGGGCATTTTCTTCTTGGAGGTAGATGTTGGTGAAGGAGCAGCCCAGCTTGATGAGCACCGCAACACCCCTATTCTGCCCAGAGTTCCTTTCAATAGTCGTGTATCCATGGAGTTTGATGCGTTGGTCTAGGCGTGTAGGAGTCTCATTTAATAAAATGACTTCAAGGTGATATTTGAATGCTTCCAGTTCTAGTAAATATTTGTTGTTAAAGAAATGCCTTATGTTAAGTTGCATAATTGTAATCCTCATTATTTGTATTATTTATTTCTGCATCATGGCCCACCAGGCATTCGCTTGTGGTGGCGGCGTCATATCTAAGTTGTCTGTTCAGGGTTCTCTCTCGTCGGTTTTCGGCCTCTTGTCCTTGCCTCCTCACCCCCCCGATTGCGCTCTGCTTCCTCTTCTTCTTCTTGTTCCTCCTCTTCTTCTTCTTCTAAGTTTTGTTCGTCTTCTATTACAGCATTGGTTGCTTGTGGTACTGCTTGCCGTAGATCGACATGGGCTGGGAGTGTCTCAATGGACGCCTCCTGTTGTAGGGTTTCTTCATCTGAGGGCTTCAATCTAAGTCTTCAATGTGGATATCAAGAGATACTCTCTTGTCGAGGATGAGTGATCAGATGGGCCAGGTGAGGTATGAATGATACATGAAGAGACTGTACGGTCGGGTTTACCATGATAGTGACACCCTAATCTCTTCCAGATGGGAGGTAAATGGGTTACATTCCTCTGCCACTTGGAGAAGGGAATTCTGAGAGAGGTGGTTTGATGTTGGGGCTTATGGGGTGGTGGTTGGGTCAACTGGGTTCGTAGTAGATTGTGAGTCGTTGATCGTTTCATTTGGATTGGGTTCAGAGACCAAGGGTTGGTGGTGTGGTGCCTGTGTTGGGGATCATTGAGTCGGGTTGGATAAGAATGCATCATCTGCATCATTGCAACTGTAGGTAGGTTGTTAGCCACTAATAGTTTTTTGAGTGCTGTGGCAAATAAGTAGGGGTTATTGCGCGCGAATCTTCCTGCAATTGCAATGAGGACCTTCACCTGTACAGAAGAATCAGAAGGTGCCAAAGGTACCTGCGACATTAACTCTGTTGGGTGGGTTTGGTTAGGCCAAGCATTAGGCTGGTGAGGGGAGGATATTTGTTGGGAAGCCTGGTTTAGGGTGGTACTTTAACCAGGCAAATTAGGGAATGTTGCGGCGTTCATATTTGGTGCCTCTTGTGACTGGTTAGGTAGTGTGGTTCGGGCCCTGTCAAAAATTTTCTGTATCTCTTTTCTTCTGTCTGGGACACATGAGATACTGCTATGTCCCCCTCCACAAAAGGCACATTTTCGACGGTCAGGTTGGGGACAATCCCTATATTTATGGTGTTCAGCACAAATGCTACAAGTGCTTGTTACTGCAGGGCACTTCTTAACCACATAATCGAAGCCGAAGCAACAAAATCATTGCTTAATGTCAGTGAAGCGTTCTCGTGAGATTTGTTCAGGTGCTGATAAATACCAAAATTATTTAAATCCTTAATCACCTTGGGTGGCATGGGCAGTGGTAGCAAACGTTATCTTGAGAGTGGGGCGTGGTTTGCCTTCTTTGGTAATTCTTTTAATTTATATGGTTTGTTGCTCATTGACTCTATCGATTTCTGTAAGAATTTCATGGTCATTGTGATCCCTGGCAAAGTGGTGATTGAATCGCGACTCAAACACAGTCCTTCCAGCTTGGAATTTGCCAGTAGCAACGGGAATAACATCCGCGGCACGGAGTGCAGACTCTTTGTCAGGATGTAAGATTTTCTGAAGGTTATCATCAGTTGAAAGCAAAACATTACCACCGTTGGTGGTAAGATAAGTTTCAACAGGTGAAACTTCAGTATGGGTACCATGAACTTCAGAAATCTGAGTTTCATCAAGTTTATAAGGTTCAACCCACCAAACATTTTCTTGTTTTCTAAACCTTTTAAAAACAACATTTGATTGTTCTATTCACGTTTTAAATTACGTTTCCTACACGTGTTTTTAGAATTTGTAAATACGATAATAAAACGTGAGTTTTAATAATGTTTTAACAAAACATGTTTTTAATGCTTTGATATAACGTTTTAGAGCAAAGGTTTTTAAAACGTTGATTCTAATTATTAATTATTGTAATTATTAGGAGTATTTATCTTTATTACATTTAAAAAAGATAGAGACAAACAGAAAGACAGACGAGAGAAACAAAGGGAGGAAGACAAAAGAGAGAGAGAGAGAGAGAGAGAGAGAGAGAGAGAGAGAGAGAGAGAGAGAGAGAGAGAGAGAGAGAGAGAGAGAAAAAAAGAGAGAGAGAGAGAGAGAGAGAGAGAGAGAGAGAGAGAGAGAGAGAGAGAGAGAGAGAGAGAGAGAGAGAGAGAGAGAGAGAGAGAGAGAGAGAGAGAGAGAGAGAGAGAGATAGAAAGAGAGAGAGAGAGAGAGAGAGAGACAGGAGAGAAAGAGAGAGAAAGAAAGAGATACAGGAGAGATATAGAGAAAAGAGAGAGGAGAGAAGAGAGAAAGTGAGAGGTCGCTTGGCTGCAAGAGGTCACTGAACAGTGACCTCTTGCAGCGTGGCCCCACTGGTATGGTCGCATGAATTTGCAGGTTGTTGCAGTTAGCAGCAATAGCTATGGCAAACATTCGAATCCCACGCACCAAAACCGGTTCACTCACATTGTGGCGCCCAGCGCGGTGCTAAGAACTGTGTGAGTAATTTTGGTCCCCCTCACAAATGGGAGGCTAGGATATCCCTTAAATTCTCAAAGGCTTACTCAGACACCTTGGCCATGGCACTACGCTGACAGAGGCACTGCAGAATCTGACAACTGGTGTGGACAAATGGCCAGTTGTCCGGTGCGACACAACAATTGGTCCACTGGTTAACAGCATCTGCTGGAAAGTATTCTAGTCTAACCTCTTCCTTGTAGTGTGTCCCGCAACGTACAGTAAATAACTGTACGGCTTCTGTAATAACTGTAATAACTCGGCTTCTGCAGGGTCAATATATAATTCATAATTATAATAATAATTCATTGTGTCGGGGGACAGGCAGCCCGAGTGAATACACTTAGTCTTATATCGAGGTTCCCCCCCCACCCAAATTACTCACCCCCCCCCCACCCACCGAATTACTGACCCCACCCAGAATGCAACCCCACAACAAGCTAACTCCCGAGTAACTACTTACTGCTAGGTGAGCAGGTGCATTAGGTGATAGGAAATGTACCCAACCATTTCTGTCCCGCCCGCGATTCGAATCCGGAATTCCCGATTGTGAGAGTCTAGAACGAACCCAACTTGCTACCAGGACCCTTAATATAATCAACAGAGAGAGAAGAAACATAAAAACACAGCATTTTTTAACGAAAATTTAATTAAAAGAAAACAATTGCAAACATTACATTACTAGGCTCCTCACAGTTTGAAATTAGAATGTCGACTCTCACTAGAATAAAGACTCTGTCTTTAAGCTGAAAAATTTGTATTACATCACAAACACTTCTTGAGTGTCACAAAAGAATGAAAGATCAAAAAGTTAAATGCAAAGTTAATAATCCACTCATCTAGAGACTAGCAATATGAACTCGTTGCTGGCTCCTTCCTGTAGACAATCACTGTTACCACTTTCATTGGTTCTTGGGCTACCTCACTGTCCAACATCCAAAATTGCCAATGTCATCGGAGAAGCAACTTTTGCGCCACACTGTTCAAACGAATGTCTTCCACAATAGATGGCTTTCTCACGTTGCACTACCAACTTATTTCACTATCAGTGAATAGGTGATGAACGTCTCTTCTTGAGATGAGATCTTGAGATGATTTCGGGGCTTTAGCGTCCGCGCGGCCCGGTCCTCGACCAGGTCTCCTTTTTGTTACCCCCCCCCCCCCGGGGGAAGCAGCCCGTAGCAGCTGTCTAATTACCAGGTACCTATTTACTGCTAGGTAACAGGGGCATCAGGGTGAAAGAAACATTTTGCCCATTTGGTATCTCAGTCTCCACAGAGGATCGAAAGCGGAACCTCTGGACTATGAATCCGAAGCGCTGTCCACCCAGGTGTCAGGCGCCCCACGTCACAGGTTGATTTGGCACGCAACAGCTTCTCGGTCCCAGACTGTCAGTCGCTCCTCGCGCTCCTCAGCTTTGCAACTTTCTTGAAAAACGACAAATAAAATGTTTCTGAGGCGGACAGGCCTTAGAAACGGCAAGGCTCTCTGGACTGCACAAAGTCTCAACCGGCCGACGCCCTGCTCCCACAGCTGGTGGACCAAGATGAGACGCCCCGCTCCCACAGCTGGTGGCCCAAGATGAGACGCCCCCTCGTACAGCTGGTGGACCAAGATGAGACGCCCCCTCGTACAGCTGGTGACCCAAGATGAGACGCCCCGCTCCCACAGCTGGTGACCCAAGATGAGACGCCCTGCTCCCACAGCTGGTGACCCAAGATGAGACGCCCCGCTCCCACAGCTGGTGACCCAAGATGAGACGCCCTGCTCCCACAGCTGGTGGCCCAAGATGAGACGTCCCGCTCCCACAGCTGGTGACCCAAGATGAGATGCCCTGCTCCCACAGCTGGTGACCCAAGATGAGACGCCCCGCTCCCACAGCTGGTGACCCAAGATGAGACGCCCTGCTCCCACAGCTGGTGGCCCAAGATGAGACGCCCTGCTCCCACAGCTGGTGGCCCAAGATGAGACGCCCCGCTCCCACAGCTGGTGACCCAAGATGAGACGCCCTGCTCCCACAGCTGGTGACTCAAGATGAGACGCCCCGCTCCCACAGCTGGTGACCCAAGATGAGACGCCCTGCTCCCACAGCTGGTGGCCCAAGATGAGACGCCCTGCTCCCACAGCTGGTGGCCCAAGATGAGACGCCCTGCTCCCACAGCTGGTGACCCAAGATGAGACGCCCTGCTCCCACAGCTGGTGACCCAAGATGAGACGCCCCGCTCCCACAGCTGGTGACCCAAGATGAGACGCCCCGCTCCCACAGCTGATGACCCAAGATGAGACGCCCCGCTCCCACAGCTGGTGACCCAAGATGAGACGCCCCGCTCCCACAGCTGGTGACCCAAGATGAGACGCCCCGCTCCCACAGCTGGTGACCCAAGATGAGACGCCCCGCTCCCACAGCTGGTGGCCCAAGATGAGACGCCCTGCTCCCACAGCTGGTGACCCAAGATGAGACGCCCCGCTCCCACAGCTGGTGGCCCAAGATGAGACGCCCCACTCCCACAGCTGGTGACCCAAGATGAGACGCCCCGCTCCCACAGCTGGTGACCCAAGATGAGACGCCCCGCTCCCACAGCTGGTGACCCAAGATGAGACGCCCCGCTCCCACAGCTGGTGACCCAAGATGAGACGCCCCGCTCCCACAGCTGGTGACCCAGGATGAGACGCCCCGCTCCCACAGCTGGTGACCCAAGATGAGACGCCCTGCTCCCACAGCTGGTGACCCAAGATGAGACGCCCCGCTCCCACAGCTGGTCACCACCTACGAGGCTAGGGGGCCTCGTTGCCTGGTGGATAGCGCGCAGGACTCGTAATTATGTGGCGCGGGTTCGATTCCCGCACGAGGCAGAAACAAATGGGCAAAGTTTCTTTCACCCTGAATGCCCCTGTTACCTAGCAGTAAAATAGGTACCTGGGTGTTAGTCAGCTGTCACGGGCTGCTTCCTGGGGGTGGAGGCTTGGTCGAGGACCGGGCCGCGGGGACACCAAAGCCCCGAAATCATCTCAAGATAACCTCAAGATAACCACAGCTGGTGACCCAAGATGAGACGCCACGCTCCCACAGCTGGTGACCCAAGATGAGACGCCCACTCCTACAGCTGGTGGCCTAAGATGAGACGCCACGCTCCCACAGCTGGTGACCCAAGATGAGACACCCAGCTCCCACAGCTGGTGGCCCAAGATGAGACGCTCCGATTTGCTCGATCGGGGCGAGGCCAATCGAGCCTGGCCTCAGGCCTGGTTCGGGGAATAGAAGAACTCCCAGAACCCTCTCCAGGTATCCAGGCATGCCTGACAATCGAGGAATTAAGCCAATACCAGACCACAGTCATGATGCATCCATCCACCACAAATTCCTCGGGCACAGTAACGCTTCCCAGACCAATGGGACGCTTCCAAGCCCACTCTCACCGGTGATGCAGCCTCGGATTATCTGTTGATAGGCTACTTTAAGCAACATGTAGTGAATCATTTTTCTCTTCCCTAATCCTAGTCTTCGCTGCTCTCGACCTGCCTCTAAAGGCGGCAAACGTCTGCTAACCGCAATGAAATCGCATCGGCTCTCTTGGAAAATGACCATTAGGCTATCACTCATTAAAATTTATAACTAGAGATTCTCAAAAAATGCCACAACTCGCAAACTTTCTACATGAACCAAAATTCTCTAGGCCTTCTGATATGTACAAGGACGCGGGATAATGACTTCTGAAGCAGGTAAAGGCACGAAACGAGACGGCACTCGAAACAGTGCTTTCTAAAGGGCTGTAACAGAACAAATTGGTACTATACGAGAAACAAAATTATTCTTGATATGCTAAGAGTGCGACCTAACCAAATTAGAAACGCTCTGAAAATCAAGGGTCGTAATCTTTGGAATCACTTCCGTAATGAGATTATAAAAATACCTCTGGCAACTAGTTTACAAGAGAAAGTAAGAACTACCTAATTAACTTTATACAACCAATCTTTCTCACCTTGTCTCATCCTACATGTCACCCTGTGTTCAGCTGTTAATATGAACTCACACTAAAGTCCGACGTTTCTACGTTTCATTAAAACTGTAGATCATTTAATACATCTCGTCTACAATTAATATTTACTATGCACTGTTGTAAAAACTGCAATTTCTAAATATTTCTCAAATTTTTTTAATTGTTTTGTAATTCTTTTGAATAACTAAAACAATTATCATATCGCTTATCGCTTATTATCATATCTCTGTTTATTGTGGTTTTATGTATTCTACTTCTCTTGCCTTCAAATTCTATACTGTTCATGTATCATATTTATATACTCATGCATAAATCAATTATTATTATTATTATTAATATTATTATTATTATTATTATTATTATTATTATTATTATTAATATTATTATTATTATTATTATTATTATTATTATTATTATTATTATTATTATTATTATTACTAGCTGTACCCGGCCACGCGTTGCTGTGGCTCAGCAATGCATGTGCGTTGCTGAGCCACAGCAACCTTCCCCCTGTCCCCCAGTCCTCCCCACCATTCCCCACTCCTCCATCTCCCCGTCCTCCCCACCATTCCCCTCTCCCCTGTACCCTTGTCTTCCCCACCATTCCCCACTCCACCATCCCCTCATCCTCCCCACCATTCTTCCACTCCCCCATCATCTCGTCCTTCCTACAATGCCTCCTCCCCTGTCCCCTCTTCCCCACCATCCCATACTCCCCTGTCCCCTTGTCCTCCTCCCCATTCTCCCCTCATTCCCCCTCCCCTCGACCCCACCATCCCCAACTCCCCTGTCCCCTCGTCCTCCCTACCATTCCCCGCTCCGTTGTCTGATGCATTCCCAAATGATTTGGTATTCCCTTCAGAAAATAAGGACCATCAAGTGATCTGATGTTCCCATCACTGAAATATAAGAGAAACAGTTAAAAAACAAATGAAAAACAATGAAAAAAATACAAAAATAAACTATACTCATGAAATGAACTTTATGGTAAACAACACAGCTCAATTCCGAGGCAGTGTCACACAAAATAATTAAATCAAAATTAAAATAAATCGAAATCGATGAAAGTTAAATTTATCAAAGAAATTGGAAACATTGAAATGGAATCATAACATATTTAGTATAGCATATGTTGCTCTTGCGAGTAACAGATGGTGGTGTTTATAAAAAAACATGCTTTTACCTGTCACAGGTTATAGTAGGTATATAAAAACATGCGGATATTCGTATGGAACGTTGTGTCAAAATTTCAAAGCAATCGGTGAAGAACTTACGGAGATTACAACGTGTGTTGCTCTAACGTCCAACAGATGGCGCTGTTTTTCTAAACAAACATGTTGTTTCCTGTCACAGGTGAGGACTGTATATAGTAGGTATATATATGCGCCTCTTCGAATGCAATGCTGTGTCAAAATTTCAAAGCAATCGGTAAAGCGGTTTCGAAGATTTCCCTCATATCAAAAACACATAAAAAACACAGTTTTTCAAAAAAGCATGTTTTTCCCGTCACAAAAGTGACACCTATATAGTATGTATATAAAAACCTGCTCGGATGCGAATGGAACATTATGTGAAAATTTCAAAGCAATCGGTGAAGAACTTTCGGAGATTAGCGATTTTGAACAAACGAACATTTCCATTGTTATTTATATAGATTATTATTATTATTATTATTATTATTATTATTATTATTATTATTATTATTATTATTATTATTATTATTATTATTATTATTATTATTATTACTATTATTATTACTAGTCACAAGGAAATGATACTGACGTGATATATCAATGAGAAAATTATTATGAGCAATATGGGGATTCGAACTCTCAAGCTGGCTACTCCCAAGCTGTTGGAGAACTCTATTACTTACAGCAGAGTGCAGGGAGAGTACATGTGAAGCTGGACTTGCTTCTGTAGGGTACTCCATCAGCCCGTCATACTAAGGCTTCCCAACGTCAAGAAAATGGGCCAATTTAAAGTGTCATCCTCCTAACCTGCCAGAGGACCCCATTATGATGCTGGGTAGTACTTATCAGTGCCTACCTATCAGCGACTACCTGTCAGTGACTATCTATCAGTGACTACCTCTCAGTGACTATCTATCAGTGACTACCTGTCAGTGACTATCTATCAGTGACTATATATCAGTGACTATCTATCAGTGACTATCTATCAGTGACTATCTATCAGTGACTATCTATCAGTGACTATCTATCAGTGACTATCTATCAGTGACTACCTATCAGTGACTACCTATCAGTGACTATCTATCAGTGACTATCTATCAGTGACTATATATCAGTGACTATCTATCAGCGACTATATATCAGTGACTATCTATCAGTGACTATCTATCAGTGACTACCTATCAGTGACTACGAGGACGTTAGGTGTAGCTCATTATGCCCCATAAAATAGTCTTGTTGTACCTATTGCGTTAAAACTTACCTATTCTGATGTTTACTATCTTTCTTGACTCTGTACTTAAGGTTATGGGCGGAGCTGGCGTACTCAACACAGTACAAACATTTCCTCATATTTCTTCGATTCAATTGTGTTTTAAGCTTCCATTTGTGTCCTCTTGAACTATTTATTCTCAGTGTAAATAGTCCGTCTTTGTTCGCCATCTTCTACAGTATCGAGTATGTTTTGACAATATCTACTTTGTTTCTTCTGTCCTCCATAGTTGTAAGGTAAAGTATCTTCAAACTCTCCTTATAGCTCAACCCTCTTAGCTCTGGGCGTAGTCTAGTTGCAAATCTATGAACTTTTTACATTTTAGTTATATGCTTCACAATGTGTGGTTCCCAGGCCACTGCTGAATATTCCAGTGCTGGTCTAATAAAGGCTTCCAACCTGCTGGAGGCTTCGAGGATCAATGTCCCCGCGGTCCGGTCTCTACCCAGGCTGTGTGAATTGCTTTTGAAAGAAGCTTGATTTAGGTTTCTAATTGATGTTCTGATGTTGACAGCGTCCCATATGCTGCCGATGGTACCCTGCCTGTGTGTGCCTCTACTGCAGTGTTGGAATTATGTTCACTCTCATATCTCTTTAATCCTTAGAATTCTGTAGCTTCTTTCCACTTACGGTGTTTGCACCTTCTCGTTTTCTTTCTGCTTTCCCCATCCTCTTTCCTTACACATATTGGGATTGAACTCCAGCCACCAATTGTATGTCCACTCCTGGAGGTCTTCCTGTAACATTCAGCAGTCCTCCTCTGCTCTTCATTAGATGTGCATCGTCTGCAAACATTGACATGTACGAGCTAATCCTCGGGTAAATGATTAACATAATGAGGAACAGTAGGGAGCTCAGGACCGAGCCTTAGGGGGTCCCACTTTTTACATTCCTGCAGCTGGAGACCTCGCCTCTGATTGGGGTTTGGCCTTCTGTCGTTGAAGTATTCCTTACCCAGTTTAGTGCCTTCCCGAGTATCCTAGCTTGCATATATATCTTCTAAAAAAGTTTTTCGTGAAAAACAGTTGTGAGTAACCGACCTGTGAGATTTATATTTATTTAATTTATATGAATTATATAGAATTTATATTTACGTTAATTTATATATTTCGACAGCAATTGGTAGGATAAAGCAGACTGTATTTCTGCAAATTCTCACAAATTGATCTCCCTACACATCAGGAGGGGGGGGGGGTTCATTAAATTATATATGTAGTCAATCAAACTACAGTATTAAACTACATATATTAGCAAATAAAATTAGGAGGCCTTATCTTTCATGGCAGAATTTGTCCTAGACAACCAGTAGGAACACGGATGAATAAGCCAGTTTATACACCTTGTGGGGTGTGGCTGGCCCCCAACACATGTACCGGGGGCCAGTGATTCAGGTTACGAGTGATTCTTCTTCCTCTTCAATTGTTCCTGTCAAAGGGCACTTGCAATAATAACAGCAATCTTGTATATATATATAAAACAGCTATATCAAAAAATATATTGGTATATTATAAGATAAGGACCAAAGAATAATTACCTGAGTTAAGTCGCTGCCGTGTGTGCTAACCGATTCACCCTATATATATATATATATATATATATATATATATATATATATATATATATATATATATATATATATATATATATATATGTCGTACCTAGTAGCCAGAACGCACTTCTCAGACTACTATGCAAGGCCCGATTTGCCTAATAAGCCAAGTTTTCATGAATTAATATATTTTCTTTAAATTTTTTCTTATGAAATGATAAAGCTACCCATTTCATTATGTATGAGGTCAATTTTTTTTTTATTGGAGTTAAAATTAACGTAGATATATGACCGAACCTAACCAACCCTACCTAACCTAACCTAACCTATCTTTATAGGTTAGGTTAGGTTAGGTAGACGAAAAAGTTAGGTTAGGTTAGGTTAGGTAGGTTAGGTAATCGAAAAACAATTAATTCATGAAAACTTGGTTTATTAGGCAAATTGGGCCTTGCATAGTAGATTGAGAAGTGCGTTCTGGCTACTAGGTACGACATATATATATATATATATATATATATATATATATATATATATATATATATATATATATATATATATATATATATATATATATATGTCGTACCTAATAGCCAGAACGCACTTCTCAGCCTACTATGCAAGGCCCGATTTGCCTAATAAGCCAAGTTTTCATGAACTAATTGTTTTTCGACGACCTAACCTACCTAACCTAACCTAACCTAACTTTTTCGGCTACCTAACCTAACCTAGCCTATAGAGATAGGTTAGGTTAGGTTAGGTGGGGTTGGTTAGGTTCGGTCATATATCTACGTTAATTTTAACTCCAACTAAAAAAAATTGTCCTCAAACATAATGAAATGGGTAGCTTTATCATTTCATAAGAAAAAAATTAGAGAAAATATATTAATTCAGTAAAACTTGGCTTATTAGGCAAATCGGGCCTTGCATAGTAGGCTGAGAAGTGCGTTCTGGCTACTAGGTACGACATATATATATATATATATATATATATATATATATATATATATATATATATATATATATATATATATATATATATATATATATATATATATATATATATATACATATATATATATATATATATATATATATATATATATATATATATATATATTTATATATATAAATATATATATATATATATATATATATATATATATATATATATATATATATATATATATATATATATATATATATATATGCGAACAAGCCTGAATGGTCCCCAGGACTACATGCGACTGAAAACTCACACCCCAGAAGTGACTCGAATCCATACTGCCAGGAGCAACGCAACTGGTAACTACAGGGCGCCTTAATCCGCTTGACCATCACGGCCGGACAAAAGGAAGTGATAGCCAAGGCTATTTTAACCACTTCCCCGCCGGCAACTCGGATGGTAATCTTGGGCATAGCATTTCACCAAATCACCTCATTCTTTGGGGCACACGTGAGGAACACAAATGCGAACAAGCCTGAATGGTCCCCAGGAATATATGCGACTGAAAACTCACACCCCAGAAGTGACTCGAACCCATACTCCCAGGAGCAACGCAACTGGTAACTACAGGGCGCCTTAATCCGTGATGGTCAAGCGGATTAAGGCGCCCTGTAGTTACCAGTTGCGTTGCTCCTGGGAGTATGGGTTCGAGTCACTTCTGGGGTGTGAGTTTTCAGTCGCATATAGTCCTGGGGACCATTAAGGCTTGTTCGCATATATATATATGTATATATATATGTATATGTGTATATATATATATATATATATATATATATATATATATATATATATATATATATATATATATATTCATATATATATATATATACATATGTCATACCTAATAGCCAGAATGCACTTCTCGGCCTAATATCCAAAGCCCAATTTGCCTAATAGGCCGATTGATTTTCTTTATTTACAGCAAAATGTTTTCAATTAGTTTATTTGAATTATTATTTTTATATTATATTAGGATCATAAATTAGTGACTTAGTAGTGTTAATTTAGATTACGTTACTATAGGTTAGGTTAGGTTAGGTAGGGTTGGTTAGGTTTTGTCATATATCTATGTTAGTTTTAACTCAAAATAAAAAAAATGAACTCATACATAATGAAATTGATGGCTTTATCGTTTCAAGAAAAATAATGAGAAAAATACATAAATTCAGGAAAACTTGGCTTATTAGGCGAAACGAGACTTGCACAGTAGGCCGAGTTCTTCGTTCTGGCTACTAGGTAGAACACACACACATACTGTATATATATATATATATATATATATATATATATATATATATATATATATATATATATATATATATATATATATATATATATATATATATATATATATATATAAAAGTTTGTGAGGGTACCACCTCTGGTGCCAATGTTGGGACCCATAGCCTCGGAGAAGAAAATAAAAAGTATTCAGAGGAGACCTTGTGGTTTCTCACTGAACACTAATATTATCTTCTCCTACCACCCCCATTCTTTTGTATGTACACATATATGTTTACTTTATTTGAACTTTGTTACAAAAAAGGAGTTACATATCGGTTACAAAGATGGTTATCATAGGTTGTCGAGTTCCTCCAGCTCCTCAGATGGCGGGCAGGAACCCTGGATGCAGTGCGCATTTCCCCTCTATATCGCCACACTGAGGCGCTGGAAAAGAAAGCTTGCAGCTCTCGGGTCCCTTGTTGTTTCAATGAGCCTAGAACCCAGTTCCTTCAAAAAACTGGTAGCACTTTTACCCCAGGCGCCGAGTGTCTCAGAAGCAATGGGGACAAAATTGTAGTGGTGATCCAGTTCTCTATACTTACAGGATTTGGCTGCTTCCCTGTGGGTGGCAGCGCCACCTGGTTGTGCAACACTGAGGTTAGCCAGGGTTGGGCAAGCGAACTCTGTAGGGTATATATATATATATATATATATATATATATATATATATATATATATATATATATATATATATATATATATATATATTATATATATATTATATATATAATGCACAACTTGCCTAAAGAACGCAAGAGAGGTTATACAACTTTAGAACACTTTCCCACCAGGAGATTCGAACCGTAGCCAGCACAGAAGCCTTACAGCAACTGGCATAACTGGTATGCCTTTAACCCACTGCACCACAACTCAGACCCTTAAAAGAGATGGTAATTTCGGTGTATTTAAACCCCTTCAAATATCACCACCTCCCAAGGGCAACTAGAGTTAGTGAGGGGTTACGCACGTTCTTTCATCAAATTCCTCTTAATATGGGAGAACTCTGTGTCTATGCTTAATGCACAACTTGCCTAAACATGCAAGAGAAGTTGTACAACTTTAGAACACTTTCCCACCAGGAGATTCGAACCCTAGCCAGCACAGAAGCCTTACAGCAACTGGCATAACTGGTACGCCTTTAACCCACTGCACCACAAACTTTAAACTGGAATCAACCTCACTGATGATCAAGTCACTCTCCTAAATCTGGGTATAAACTGTCATGTTATGTCCAGACCAAGTGAGATGGCCCGGAAAGTGGAGTTGGAGATCCTGTTGGATGACATATTCGACCTCGAGACACAAAAGAAGGTCACCACCAAGGACACCTTACAAGCAGAACTTATTGCAGAAGGAGGAAAGAATCAAGGCAACTACAGAAGCACCATACTGTCCCACGAGCTCAAAGTGGCAGCTAAGAGCCTTCGTGAGAACAAGGAGATAGTCGTCAGGAGAGGAGACAAGTCGCCAATATATGTCATTCTTAAAAAAGGCGAATATCTGGCGAAAATGAACCTCATACTCTCTGACCAAACTAAATTCCAAGTGGTAACGAAGGACACTACAGCCGAATTGAAAACAAAGGTTAACAGATTGATCGAAACTGTGAACGCCAAGAAATTCGGACTCCACCTGCCAAAGATTATTGGGGAATACAAACCTGGGTATGCGTATGGAAATGTCAAGATACACAAGCCTGGAAACCCACTTCGGCCAATCATCAGCCAGATACCCACACCCACGTACAGACTGGCGAAGCGACTCAACGGCTTGCTGACTCCTTATGTATCTTGTGCTTTCAGCCTGAAGTCTCCAAAGGAATTTGTTGACTTACTGTGGGGAACACGGGCCACAGGGATAAGAGCCTCGTTGGACATAGAATCACTGTTTACCAACGTACCTGTGGATGAAACAATCGGGATGAAAGCGGACAGAGTGTATCGTGATCCGGCCTGTACTCCTCTTGACATACTAGAAAACATTCTAAGGAAATTACTCTAAGCTCGTACTAAAGAGGCACCCTTCTTGAGCCCGGATGGGCACATGTATAAGCAAGTAGATGGGGTCGTTGTGGGTTCTCCCCTAGGTGTCCTGTTTGCGAACTTCTACATGGGTACCATCGAACAGAAGGTCTTAGTTGACATTAACTTGAAACCTACCATATACTTCAGGTTTGTTGACGACATTTTCACACAGGTACCTGATGTCAGACGCCTGCAGGAGCTGAAGGAGGCATTCAAGCAGAATTCTGTGTTGAGTTTCACTTACGAGATGGAGAAGGATAGGCAGCTGCCCTTTCTAAATGTAACAGTCATGGAAAGGAGTGGAGGTTTCCACACTGCAGTCTATACTAAGGAAACAAACATAGGAATGTGCCTCAATGCCAACAGTGACTACCCAGACAGGTACAAGAGAACTGTTGTTAACGTTTACGGTGACCGTGCTCTCAGCCACAGCTCAGGATGGAAACAAGTCGATGAAGAACTCTGTAGGGTAAGGCAGGTCCTAGTCAACAACGGCTTCTCCAATGGTTTCGTTGAAGACATCATAAGAAGGAAAGTGAAACGCCATAACCTCTGAAGAGACAACTAACACAACACTTGTACCCCCTATTAGACTATTTTACAGGAACTTCTTTGCCACAGCTCATAAAACGGAGGAAAGGGTCCTGAAAGATATTGTTAATAGGAACGTTATCCCTATAGACAAAAATCAGAAGATACAATTGACGATTTACTATAAAACCAAAAAAACGGCCAACCTACTCATGAAAAACTCTCCAGACACAAAGCAGAACGCCTTAAAAGAGACCAATGTCGGCTATGCCTGCAAATGTTCACTTGGGGACTGTAAGCCCCAAAGATCTCAGTATATAGGCAAGACAACAACATCTCTTTCCAGGCGATTAACAATGCATAAGCAACAGGGCTCCATTAAGGAACATATAATCTCTTCCCACAACCAGACCATCACTAGAGAAGTCTTAACAGACAACACAGAAGTCATCGATAGATACAGCGATAGCAGGCGGCTTGACATCTGCGAGGCACTACACATCAAGAAGTCAACACCAGCAATCAACAGCCAATTAATTCACAACTATATTCTATCCACTTCAAGACTCCGTACCAATATAGAAGCATCAAGAGGAAACATGGGCCAATAGGCCCTTTGCAGTTTCTTCCATTCTTCCCTTCCATTTATCCAATTTATACCCATTGCACCGTGTTCTGTCATGTGTTGAAAGTTTTTTCACCTCATCCAAAACTGTTGTAACATATCACATCACCCAAATGAGAGTATATAAGACAAAGCTGTTTAAATGTTAGCATAGTAAAACTCTGTTTAGTGTTACAGTTGTGTGTGTGTATAAACTAAAGTCTTTGAAAATGTAATAAGTTATTACGAAACGCGTTCCAGTGTCGCGTCAGACTAGAAATAAAAATGAACTTTGGAGAATTGATTTTTCAATTACCATCGACAGTAAAAAGAAACATAAGAAATATTGAGAAAATTTGTGTTAGAATTATTAATCTTACTTTTTCGGTCATATATAACCATTAGATGAAAACTGGTTCGATTTCAATCAAACTTTTTTGACGAGTTGTACATGAAAAGTGTTTCATCTGGCCCAAGTCTCAGCATCGTAGCATAAATAGGAAGGGAGAAAAAAATATTGAAGTAGGTGTCAAAATTATTCCAAAATGGTCAAAACGATTATCTTTTTAGGAATGCTTTTTCCTAAATTTATTTATTGATTTAATAATAGCAATAAACATGACATATTTGCATAATTTTGGGGGGGCAACTTTGAAAATTTGTATTAGGAAAACTAAAGATGTTTTGGAAAATATCTTACTACAGAACTTTTATTATATGGTAATGTGTCAGAAAAGTGTCATAGAATGATTATATCTGAAAGGTGTGTTTTTTTATTTAGACTTCAAAATGCGTAAAATTCGTTGAAAAACAAAAAAAAAAATCTCCCTTTCTATTTACGCTGCAGTACTGAAACTAGGAACAATTGCAGCCCTTTTCATATACAAATAGTCAAAAAATAATGATTGACATTGAACAACTTTGAATTTACAACTTGATGCCCCCCAATAGGTTGTAAAAATTTTGTAACTTTTTCCTAAAATAATTTTAGGAAAAAGCGCTTACTCATAGATATGATTTCAGTTGACACTTGTGTTTGATAATCGTTTTTGACCATTTTGGAATAATTTTGACACCTACTTCAATATTTTTTCTCCCTTCCTATTTATGCTACGATGCTGAGACTTGGGCCAGATGAAACACTTTTCATGTACAATTCGTCAAAAAAGTTTGATACATATCCATTTCTAATTTATTTAGTTTGGTTTTATTTTGAAAATAAATCTGGATGAGACATAAAATAAAAATATGCTGCATAACTGATGTTTGTTAAGTAAAACGGTAAAAACGTCAAAAACTTTATTCATTGAATACTTAAAGCTATAATTATGACTATATGGACTATTAAAAAAGAGAGAGAGCGAAGTTGGGGTCCAAGACCTCTTCCTGTTACACAATTTGGCTGTGTGTAACCGAACTAGAAGTGCTCTACAAATCAAGGGACCCAGAATGTGAAATGACCTCCCGAATCATGTAAAAGGCTGTACCTCTCTCAACCAGTTTAAGAGTAAAACCAATTAAGTACTACCTAATTAACTCCATGTAACCTTACCCACTAAATGTCAACCCATGTTTTGTTATTTTTTAAACAATGCTGTTTGTTTACCAACATGTACAATTGCTGATTTCTGCTATGTTACCCCCCTTTTTTATTTTTTATTCCTTCTTTCAGCACAATTTATACCTAATCCCGATTACTATTAAGTTTTATTCTAAGTGTTTTTTCCCCAACACCTTGCCCAAAATGCTATGAGTATTAGTGGCTTTAGGTATTGCATGTACTAGCTCTGTCTATAAATCCAACATTATGTTTGTAAATCAACTATGTATGTACTTTTCCTGAAAAAAATTTATTTATTATTATTTATTTATTAATCAGTAAGTAAGTATTAAAAGAAGGCACCAAGGAGGAAGGCTTTGTAGCACCATTGTGTTTAACAATGCACCTGTATGGTAAAACCAATCCTGTCAGCTGTAAAAATATTGATGCAGTTATTTAAATAAAATATAATGAAAGAAATATTACTGGTTTATTTTTATCCTATCTTTTTGTACTGTACAGTATATCCAAGGAAGTGAAAATTTGAGACATAATGCACAATTTAATGAATTATTCAAAAATGATTAGCATGGCTTAACAGTTCAATAGAAATATGACTATTACATATCAACATGAGATCTTAATGATCCATAGTTAACATGATTTAATAAGGATAATACTTGTAATAATGCAAACTATAATTTAAAATATTTAATACTGATTTTTTATTAAGAAGCTGAGGTATACACAGCAATGTGCTGCTACCCTATTTTATATGGAATATTACACAGTGTAGATAAAAAACTAGCTATAAGTTTATCTAATACTCCCATCTCACAGGATGGTTAAGCATACATGGAATCAAGGTAGAAAATGCCAGCCTCAATACAAAAAACAAATCAACTCTGACTAAACAACCCTACTATTTTCACAAGCGGTAAACACTGAATCATGGAAACATTATAATTACTCCTACCAGTTTCTACAAGACTCCTCTCAAACAATGTATTTTTTATTAACATGCTAAGGCTAGACTCCATCCCATCACAGCAATGTGCTGCTTCCCTATTCTGTATAAAGGACCACACAGTGTAGATAAAAAACCAGCTACAAGCTCATCCAACATCCTCACCTTACAGGATGGCCAGTCATACATGGAAACAGGAGAGAACAAAATACTTAAGGCTGATCTATTAGCCTCCACTGGCAAAATCTGGGTGCAGCACAAGAATATCTTCCAATATCCCTGAGTGTATGAAGTAATTACACAGCTCAAAGTGCCTCATACCATTTGGTACGAAGTCACTGATAACAGGGCAATCACAGGTATAGTGTTGGAGAGTATGTTCTCTCAAGTAGGACTGAAAGTAAGTAAGTAATTATCAAAAGAAGGCACCAAACCGGGAAGGCTATGTAGCACCATCAAATGCGCAAAATAATCAGAGGGCGCTAAATATCACCAAGGATGCCAATACGAGAACAAAAATGCATAAGGCGAACAATATCAAAAGTATCCGAGTCACCAAGAATTCTATTGAGGGACAGGTGACCGTGAGGGGCGGTCGGAAAGCAAGACACACGCTCGTCCTGGAAGTCAGGACATTCAAGAAGGACATGCACGACCATAAGAGGGACAATGCAACTAGGACAATAAGGAGCAGGGGGGCACTCCATTAAGTGACCATGAGTTAAGCGAGTATGGCCAATATGCAACCTCGCCAGAGCTGTTTCCCACCGCCGGTTACGGTGGAAGGAGGACGGCCATGAGGAAACACAACATTTAAGAGTACGTAGTTTGTTACCAGTAACAGACAACCAAGAAGCCTGCCAATGGGTAAGGACGGAGGTATGGATAACCGGGTAAAAGTCGGAATACGGAATACCTTTACGAGAGATGGGACAAGAGCGGGCAGCTTCCTTGGCGGCAGCATCCGCACGCTCATTTAAAGACACACCAATATGGCTGGGAACCCAACAAAACTCAACCGACTTAAATTTACTGTGAACAAGAAACAGCCAATGCTGGATATCGACAACTACTGGATGAACCGGATTAAAGGACCCGAGAGCCATGAGGGCACTACGAGAGTCAACAACAACTACAAAGGAAGACTGACAACGAGAAAGCAGGAGACGAAGAGCATAGATAATAGCATAAAGCTCCGCTGTAAAGATGCTAGTCTCCGGAGGTAAGCGACACATGCAAGTGCGATCAGGAAAAACAACAGAGTAGCCAACACCGTCCGCAGACTTAAACCCATCGGTGAAGACAGAAACGGAGCGGGAGTGAGAAGAAAAGTGCTCAAGGAAAAGGCGTTTTAGAACCGTAGGAGGGGTAAAAGCTTTAGTGATACGGGTCAACGATGTACAAAACCGCGGAAGAGGGACTCTCCACGGGGGCAAAGAAGGAACAACACGAGGAGAAACATTAGAAATACGAACGGAAAGAGAGTCCTGTAGGCGAGATAACCGGACAGAAAGAGGGAGGTGGTGAAGAGGAACAGGAACCGCAGGAGGGGTAAAAGTTAAAGCACGACAGAGGCGAGAGGAAGGATGTTGTAAGGACCGCGCAAGATAGCGAAGACAGTAGAGATCACAGCGGTCTTGGAGAGACAGGAAGCCAGTGTCAACGTACAAGCTAAGGACGGGAGTCGAACGAAAGGCACCAGAACTGAGGCGCAACCCAGTATGGTGCAAAGCATCAAGACGGCAAAGAGTAGAAGGAGAAGCAGACGAGTAAGCAGGGCAACCATAATCGAGCTTAGACAGGACGAGAGAGGAATGTAAAGCAAGGAGAGTGCGCCTATCTGCCCCCCAAGAAGTATGGGACAAGACCTGAAGGAGGGTAAGGGCCTTAGAGCACTCAACACGGAGGTAAGAGATATGGGGTGACCAAGACAAACAAGTGTCAAGGAATAACCCCAAAAGCTTCGCGGAATCTTTGTACTCAAGGGGATGACCATAAAGTGACAAAGAGGGACGAAGAACGACCCGTTTCCGCGTAAAAGTCATAGCACAAGTCTTAGAAGTAGAGAACTTGAAGCTATGATCGGTGGCCCAAGACGACACGGCATCAATTGCAAGTTGAAGCCAGCGCTGAAGGAGAGGCGAATCATCACCCTGACAGCAAAGGGTAAGATCCTCGACATAGAGAGCGGAGAAGACACCTGAAGGAAGAGAGGAAAGAAGACCATTGAGGGCAACCAGAAAAAGAGTAGTGCTCAGAACACTACCCTGGGGCACACCTTCGTATTGCTGAAAAGAGGCAGAGAGAGCGGAACCATGGCGCACCCAAAAGGAACGACGAGAGAGGAAGCCGCGGAGAAAGAGAGGGAGACGACCACGAAGGCCAAAAGAATGAAGTTGAGATAGAATATGATACCGCCAAATGGTGTCGTAAGCCTTTTCCAGGTCAAAAAGGACGGCAACAACGGAGGTCTTCGCAGCAAAAGCAGTACGAATATAGACCTCCAAGTTCACCAGGACGTCTGTCGTGCTGCGGCACTTGCGGAAACCAAATTGAGAAGGGGAGAGGAGGTGATGGTGTTCCAGGAACCACATCAGACGAACGTTAACCATACGTTCAAAGAGTTTGCAGACACAACTTGTGAGGGCAATAGGGCGAAAGTACTTAGGGGAAGTACCCAGAGACCCCGGTTTGCGAACAGGGAGGACAACGGCATCGAGCCAGTCCTCAGGGACTGACGACGACTCCCAGATCCGATTATACAGACTCAGTAAATACTGAGACGTGAACGGAGGGAGATGGCGAAGCATCTCATAATGAATACCATCGGAGCCCGCCGCCGTAGAACCGCAGAGGGCCAGGGCAGAACGAAGTTCAGAGATAGAGAAGGGATCATTATAGGGAAGCTGAAGACGAGTGCAGAAATCTAAAGGACGAGACTAAAGGACAGGTTTACGAAGAAGGAAAGATTGGGGAAGATGAAGACCAGAGCAACAGAAGAAAAGTGGGAACCCAGTATGGAAGCGACCTGCAACGGGTCCGCCACAAGGGTATCATGGAGGAGAAGGACCGGTGAAACATCGGGAACGAACTTACCCGCTATCTTGCGGATACGCTTCCAGATCTGGGCCAGAGGAGTTTCGGACGTAATTGTTGAGACATAAGATGCCCAACATTCACGTTTAGCCATACGGATGGCCCTACGGGCCACCGCACTCGCTTTCCGAAAGAAAAGAAAAGAATCGGTCGTCTGCCTACGGCGGTGCCTCTTCCAGGCTGCACGCTTACAGCGGATACCCCGGGCACAGTCCGCATTCCACCAGGGAACGCACTTCCGTGGACCCCAAGAGGAAGAGCGAGGAATAGAGCGGAGGGCAGCGTTGAAGACAGTGTCATGAAAAAGGAGGAGAGAGCAAGAGAGAGGCAGAAGGAAGAGGTCAGAGAGAGCAGCACTGAGGGTAAATAGGGTCCAGTCCGCTTTAGCAAACTGCCACCTAGGGAAAGAGAGGGAAGGGCGAAAAGAGAAAAAGGAAACAAGGATGGGGAAATGATCACTTCCATGGAGGTCATCAAGAACCTGCCACGTGAAATCTAAGTAAAGAGAAGAAGAGCAGAGAGAAAGATCAAGACAAGAAAGGGTGCGAGTCCGAGAGTCCAAATGAGTGGGCTCACCAGAATTCAGAAGAGACAAGGAAGAAGAGAGGAGAAACGGCTCAAGAAGGCGACCCCGGGTATTCGTCAGAACGTCACCCCAAAGAGAATGACGACAATTGAAGTCACCCAGCAGGAGCACAGGCTCCGGCAAGGAGTCTAGGAGGTGTTTCAAATCAGGAAGAGAAAGCAGGACACTCGGGGGGAGATAAATGGAACAAACTGTGTACCATTTCCCCACAAAGATACGAGCAGCAGAACAATGGAGAGGCGAAGGAAAAAGTAAAGGAACAAAGGGAACATCAGCACGAATCAAGAGAGCAGAAGAATTAGAAGCCCCAGCAACGGCTGGGGGGGGGGGGAGAGAAAGGAATAGCCACGAAAACGACCAGGACGAGCACCAAGCATCGGCTCCTGGAGACAGACACAAAGGGGCGAAAACCGCGAAATCAGAAGTTGAAGTTCGAGGAAATTGGCGTAATAACCTCGAACGGTCCATTGAAGAATGGACAGTGACGAGAAGAGAAAAGACAAAAACAGAGAACAAGGAAGAAACAAAGGCGAAAGAGCAACAGAGCACGTTAAAGAATATCAGGGTCAGCAAAGTCAGGGTTAGGGGGCATAGGTAAACTGAGCAAAGACGGAGGGAAGGAAATGGAAGAACAGATCAGAGGTGGGCGGGCGGGGTCCGGAGGAGGAGGAAAAGGAGGAGACATCGGAGAGGAGCAGTCAAGGACAGCAGCAGAAAGAGGGGGAGTAGAAAGAGGGGAGCACACCTCAGCAAGAGCAGCAACCGAAAGGGAAGCAGGGGCCAAAGAAACCTCCATAGCAGGAACAGGGGGCGCAATTCACTGAAATGAGATGGGAAGGAGCAGCAGAGCCAGAAGTAGGGGCCAAGGAAGAAAGCGAAGCCTTTTTACCTGCCGGGGAGGAGGGAGGAGAGGAGCCAGGCTTATGCTTCTGTCTTAAAAGAGACCGGTGTCCCAGCAACTACGTACCGGGCAACGGATTCCAGCGTCTCAACAGGAGAAGCTGAACGAGAGCACACACGACGGCCGTTAGGAGAGCGATGGACATCCGCCTGCACCGACAGGCGGCAGGGAGAGCCAGTAGATGGAGGAAGAGGATGGGAAGGAGGATTGGAGAGAGACGAGGAAGAAGACACAGGAGACACGTCAGACCGGGTAGAAAGAAGGGGAACCCCAGACAGAGGACCAGGAGGGGGACCCTTCGGGACAGAACTCAAAGGAACAGAGGAGGGGGCAGTGGGCGTATCAGGGTCCAAGGCCCGGAAACGGTTGTGAGTCTCAGGAGAGAGGGAAGGACGAGGAGAGGAAGAGTGCAACACGCGAGCATAAGAGACGTTAGCATAAGGCGGGAGCCGGCGAACCTGGCGCCTCGCCTCAGGAAAAGATAAACGCTCCCGGTGCTTCAAGTTGAGGACGGCCGCCTCAAGCTTGTAATGGATACAGGCACGGGAGAAGGTAGGATGGGCCTCACCGCAGTTGAGGCAGCGAGCTTGGGGAGAAGTGCACTCCGACTTAGAGTGACCTTCACCCCCACACAAAGGACAGAGAGAGACAGTCCCAGAGCAGCGGAGGGCACCATGCCCAAACCTCCAGCACTTGTTACACAGCCGAGGAGAAGGAATATACTCCTGGACAGAGCACCTAGCACCAGCAAGAATGACAGAGGATGGAAGGGTCCTACCATCAAAGGTGATCTTTACAACACGAAGGGGTTGACGGCGACGACCACGATGGGGACGAGTAAACGAGTCAACCTGGAGGACAGAATGGCCTTGGGCATCAAGGATATGCCGAATATCATCGTGGCAATCCTGCAGATTCCGAACACTGGTTGCAACATGGGGCGGGAGGAGAATAGTGCCAACACTGGCATTCATCTGAACATTCTTAGAGACCCGAACAGGGATCTCGCCAAGGCAAGACAAGGCTGCCAAGCGGGAAGCTGCATCCTGAGAAGGAGCAGCAACGACACGTGTACCGAGACGAGTGGGGTTGAATGTAACAGACGCATCCACGGAATCAACAAGATGCCGATGGAGGGAGAAATCGTCAGGAGGCGCAGAATCAAGAGGGAGGAGATCAAAGTATTTGTCCCATGAAACAAGGCCTGATACGCGGCAGTACGGGAAGGAATCGAGCGAGTGCGGCCGGAGCACGAACGGCGTTGAGAACCCCCAGAGAGAGAGGGGTTAAAAGGCGCAGTAGTCACAACGAGAGACTTAGCCGCACCAGGGGACGAAGTGGTCACCACTGGGGGCTGGAGGCTCGACCCAACCATAGAGGAGGGAGGGGAGCTGGGGGAAGAAGTCAGGAGGGTCAAAGGAGGAGCAAGGTCGGGGCCCAACGCAGCAGGAGCTACAGAGCCTGGTCTTCCAATACAGGCCGACTCGGGGGCTTGGTCGCCCACCCCACGAGCCTGAGAGGGTACAACGGAAACATTTATCGACATAGAGACGAAGAGAAAGAAATTCATCCACGAATGTGCCCCCATACTCACCATGGAGCCACAATTAGAGGCAGGACACCCAACAGGAAGCTATCGCCGATCATGCCGGGGCCCCCTAAGGGTGTGTCGTGAGTATACGCCCCACAAACGCCACCTTAAGAACCGTCAGTCCGTCGAAATCGGGTTCAGCGATGAAAGGGGGATTAACAATAAAAGGTTCCCCTCGCTCGAGACGTCGGGTACAACAGTTCTACGGGTGCAAGAGTATGCCTCCTCAAGCACCCGGGCGTCAAAATAGAAGAAGTCCAAAGAAAGATCCAAAACAAGCAAAAGGTCGGCAGGAAACGACAAGCAGATAGGAGAAGAGGGGGAGAAAAACGAAACAGAAGGAAAAGGAAAAGGTGCTCAGCACAATTGGAGAGAACGGCAGCAGGAGCACAAGGCTAGAAAAGGACAGAGGACTGCCCAAAGGAGCATCACACTCCAGCAGCCGCCCACAAAGCCCCTCTCACGGCATCAACGAGCTGAGCGGCGAGGGGGGTAGGACTGAAAACAGATGTTTTTCCTACCAAGAAAGTTATAAACCCATGGAACCGCTTACCTGCTGAAGCCGTAAATGCCAAATTCCAGATAAAAAATATCATTAAGACAATTGCAGGGCCCTTTAACAAGCCGCCGGCTTTCTGTCCTCGTCGAGGCCACTAGATAGTTAGTGGCCCTTGGGTAAATTCAGTAAATATATACAATAATTGTCAGCGCATCTTCCAAGTAACAACTACAGCTACACAGTATCTCTTAGAATTACGTAGGTAAACAACAAATGTAACATATTTGTTTACTACAATGTCGGTGTTGGCTGTAGAAATTGAAAAAAACATAGTTTTTCTTCGAAATATACTAATTTTATAAGAAAATTCGACCTAAATAGGAGGCAATAGAGCTCCGATAAGCCAGCGCTAAATCTTCAATGTGAAGAATGTTTCCTGCTCTCTGATTGGCCAAACAAAACACAGTAGTGACCTCTGTCGGCATGCAGGTGAACCAGACCCAAAACCCAAATATCTTCATAAGTGGACCTACCTGAATTGCACGTAATTATGTATCTTCTTAGGGCCTACTTAGGAACCTTTGTAGCAAACCTACTTACGAAGAAATACATGGAGCTTCGTGAATCTAGGTCCTGGCTCTCTTGGCCAGATGAGTGAAGAAGTGTTAGAAAGGTCACATTTACTCTCTTTTGGTACTAATAATTAAGTTACTTCAGCTGATATGTTTTTATGATGATTACAGTCCAAAGACTGTTGTATTAAGAATAATTCCCAGCAGAATAGCTATTGAGTTTAAGAGCGACGTGGCAATTATATCCCGTTTTCTATTGATAGAAAATTCTACTATATAGGCTACATTTTCTATGGGTTAACTTGTTTATACAACCCAGCAGCTATTATCTGCATATTGTATTGAATATTAATAATTGGTGTCGGGTTTTCTGACAAGAGTATCAAATGCTTTTTGACAGCCAGAAAATGTAATCTAATCAGCCATTTTTCTGAATTATTTTATTAACCTTGTCATTGAATCTAATCATGTTTGATAGGCACGACTTCACTCTAAATCCTTGCTGATGTGTTGTTATGAAGTTTGTCCCCTACAGGTGCTACACTATTCTTACCCTGATTACTCTCTCCAGTAGTTAACACGGAATACTTGTCAACGACACGTCATGGGTTTGTAATTTAATGCCTATTGTCTGTCCACCTTTCCATGAATATTGGGACGGCATTTGCCTACTTCTAGAATACTGAGAGATTTCTTGGTTCGAGTGTTTTAATGAAAATTGTAGTTAGCAGGTGACAAAGCACCCTTAAATTTGACTTCCTGGATGTAAAAGAAATGCAATGATTGATATAATGAGAATGAAAATAAATTTGCAATGTGTGTGTTACGGCCCTACTGGGGCGTAACCGGGTTCTTTTCTGGTGTTATTAGAATTTGGGAATCCGGCCCAAGTTAGTAGTGGCTTTTAAGGGGTGTGTTCCGTAACGCAAGTTGAATTAAAGGGGAAGGGATACAAATGCACTGCTTTATATATATATATTTCTACCACCTCCATAAATAAATATATCATAGTCACATGCAGGGGCTATAACTACACTTATGTACAATAACTTTTCTTCCTCCGAAGACTCAGGATGTTCCACGGTGCTCACGATGAGTAGCCCTGGTTCTCTTCTTTGTGGCCCACGATGAATCCTCTCATTCTCTCGGCGAATCTACCCTGGCCACAGGCCAGCCAAATCACAGTCCCACTAGGTGCACCGTCGTGGAGGCCTTCAACCACAATCCAGCCTGTAGCTGGCAGGTTCCGATCAGCTCCGGTGTGTAGGCCACTCCACGACCGATACTAGGGTTGCGAGCCCTAGGCAGGAGCCTCGTGTGATTCTGCTGATCACTCTCCTCTCTCAGCACCACAGTGGCTAGTCTCTTCCAGCAGCCAGCCCCGGATAAGACGATCCCTGGTACTGCCACGTCACAGGCAGGCTAACACTCTCAACAGTGTACATCCGGGGGTGACTCATAGCTTCTGCAGAGCAAACTCATGAAGAGACCTTGGCTGCCTTGGGTAGACTGCCATCGTCCAATACAGCAGTCCCAGGTCGACTCTGTAATCAGACACGTCATTAGTACTAGGGACACTCTAGGGCACCTCACTTACAGGCTTAGACACAAACGTCCACCTATCCACTCCATAGATGGCGTTGCTGTCTAAGCGCCACCTCACCAGAGGTCAGCAGCGGCTACGTTACGAGCTGATTAAGACGGGAATCCAGCACCTGTGGCCGGTATATCCCGTCCTCACTAGATGGCGTCGTCCATTTGGAGGGGGTTTCGGGAGCTGACTCACAGATGGCATTGTCGTCACTGCTCCGTGCTACGACGCAGGACTTGGGTCCATAACAGTGTGTATAATAGAGTCCTTGACATTAACACTAGAGTATTTATTCGCTTCATGAGGAGATGATTAGGGGATAAGCTATTTCACAGCATTCAGAATTACTTGAGTGATGTACACACTTCCAGGAAACGTAGAGACATGCTACACGAAGGGATTGGCTAATGACCTCAGGGAATACGATGACTTGACTGCTGCAAACCCTCTTGATAGTATAATAGAAGTAGAAAGAAAATAGAAGTCGAAACTGTACCCCACAAAGTGAAAAAGATTTAGCATAACCGGGACAATTACGAGGCTTGTATGGAAGCATAATATTTGGGTTACCAAGAGGCAATAGTTTATATGTATATTGTGACAGGTCGGTGGCGAAAGTTGGCAGGGCAGGGTTTAGTGTCCTAATAAGGGATAATACTGAGTTTGGAACTGTGGTCAGGTCAATTATACTTCGACTTAGTAATTATATATCATTCCACACAAGCTGAACTTCAGGCCATTCTGGCTGGTTTGGAGAAAGTATGTCAAGACGAAAGAGATGTTTTCGTATTTGTAGATAGCTGTGGGACATTTGGGGCTTGACTCTAATTATTTAAATATTAATATAGTAAATTCAATTACGAAGGACCACCCACTTTTATAGTAAAAGAGGGAAACTAAGAAATTATGATCATTAGAAATTTCTAGATGAACCAGTAACTATGGATAAAATACTAGAGAATATGATCATTGAAATAATTAATGGGCTGTATAATTAAATGAATCAAAGCCTCAAACACCTACATTGGGGGGGTATTACTGGAACTCAGTACGTCCAGGAACTAGTGTGGTTCATTCACTAATCCAATGTATAATAATCTAATCCTATGAATACTTATGAAATCATTATCGTTATCATTAAGGGGAACATAGATTATGAACATAAATAATAATAATCATAATAAACACATGTTAATCCAATGAACAGAGTTCTGCATGTAAAATAGTAGATAATAAATTCGAGGAATACAAAAGGAATCTTAGCTTAATGACGATTCCTTAGAAGTTAATCACGACGCTTCCTCTGATTCTCCTGGACTCGTCATGGAACACTGGGAGTTGATTAACATGGGAAATGACAGCTCGGAGAATTCTTCACACACGCTGCAAAAACAATTGTTTCCAGTAGCAACAGATTAAACTACTGGATTTCTATGTTCAATAAATGGATATTAACAATAAGAGAAAGATAATGACTTGTGATTTTTAGTTGTTATACGTCGTCACGACAAGCTACCCAGCTATAAACCCGCCCCCGATCTGATGCATCAAACAAGGATAAGGTACTTAGCTAATATGGGCACTGTGTAAGTTAAGGCTTGCCGAAGGTCGCGTCCTAGGCTCTAGACTTGTCTATCCTAGATACTGAAGCGCTCCACTGGCCGGTCACATGGAGTTACATAGAACCAAATTTAACAGGTTCCGTAAATGACACTGACACCAGGTGAAGGTATTGTCTGCAAGGTTCTTCACACCTCACAGTGGCGACTTTCTTCTGGAGATTTGATAGCGTTTACCCTGGTGGCTGGGTAATGGCGTCTCCTCGTGAGCACCACGTGAACACGTCTACTCGTGAGCGTTTCAACACGTAGACTGGCGTCTCTTCCGCCCCGCGTCCCGCGTTTGTTGAACAAATTATTTATTGTGAATATTATCATCTCTCACAGTTGTGATTGAAATGCACGGGTTAGGACGAGTTTATTATTTAGAGGAGTTAAATATTATTATTTGCCAGTTTTATAATAGGAAACGAACAATGGAGATGAATTAAAGTCTCTCCAGGGCATTCACGCGTGATGTTAATTTTATTACTAGATAACAGCTATAACTATAAACGCTCTATTTGGCTTTAGTTGGAGATCAGTTTATCTGTAATTAATTATCACACAGAACACCGTTGTTTATAGAGAATCAAATTCAATTCTCAGACACATTGGATATAAATGTGTTTATTACAATGGAATCTGACGCAATACTGGCGTCGGGTGACGTAAGAATTCTAGCCTTACTGTACAGATGTAATTATTAGTATTTGTGAACTCTACGCTTGGTTAATTTGAATCACTACAATGATTAGTAGAATTAGTAATAATTAATGAGAATACAACAGTGTTGTATTAAGTGTTGGAAATTTCCAACATAACTCTGGGGGGAGGATTCTAGGGTCGTAGTGTAATGTGGAGTACTGACACCTATCCCGAAGTTGAGATTAATATTAGTATATTAGTATGTTAGTATGTTAGTACACACATAACGAATGTCCCGTATTTGTCAAGGACATACAAGAAACTTAAGTCTTGCTAATTTCATGTTAAAAGAAACATGTTATTATGAATTACCTAAAGCTAATAATTAAGAAAGCCTACAATAAATCTGAGATTGGTGTCACTATGACATGTAATGTGTATGTTACAAATCTCTAAGTCTGCAAACTCTCAGTTACTCTAGATAAATAATGTTATTTATAGCCTACACAATAATTAAGAATTTAAATCACACAATTTAAACAACAGAATCTACTGTGATGAGAATGTCTTGGGTCATAGTGACTTGTAATGGTTTGTTACTTGACACCACACCACAGTATCATCATGGTTGCTTAAATTTGGTGTAAAGTTATTTGCTCTTAGTTAAGAACTATAATAGGCTTGTAGTTTCCCTTAGTGGAAACATGTATTAAATATTGAAACATTAAATGATTAAGTTATCGGTAATCAGGAACCCTCTAAAGCTCACAATAAACTCAACAACTAGGGTCGCAGTGACATGTAATGGTGTATTACGTAGCTGCTGAATCGTAGGCAAACTCAGAATAAGTTCCTAAGAACTGATAACAATATTGTATAATTATACAGTAAAGTATTATTAGTCATTTAAGATCAAGGAGACTATGACACTACAGTAAGGTCACTGTCTAGGGTCGCTGTGACTTGTAACTATTGGGTTACTAGACAATAACATCACGCAGCATCATGATCACCCCAAATTCAAATGAGAAAATTGAATTTAACGTGCACTGCCGTGCAGTAGTCATTCTGACTGATGGTACAACTAATTTGCTAACTAGCTAAAATAATAGAAAATTAGAGAACTGAAAAAGTTTATTCATTAAAATCAAGGAAAATTCTGAGTCGACAGTGAGATTGGTAGCCTAGTCATTCTGACTTATGAGCTAATTAAATGGCAGCTCATAGGCTTGACACTTTAAACTTGTTAGTACGAAATCACCTTTACATGAAATTGTGTTTATTAAATCAGTCCCTATAAGTATAGTCAACTGTAATTAATGGTGAGTACAGATTAGGCTAGTACTCAGTTGACACTACTAAAGTCCCTAAACCTACCTAAATAAATGGTTTAAATTTCTAACCTACCTAAGTAAGGGACTAAGCTAGTTGTGAGCAAAAATGTACTCGAATTAACATTGTGAGCTGTATTGAGCTCATTAACAGGTCGAGCTATACTGAACTCATGAACATGGTGAGCTATATTGAGCTCGTCAAGAGTGTTGACAGGGTGAGCTGCAGTGAGCTCGTTAACGGAGTTAACAGGGTGAGTTATATTGAACTCGTCAACAGTGTTGACAGGGTGAGCTGCAGTGAGCTCGTTAACAAGGTTAACAGGGTGAGTTATATTGAACTCGTCAACAGTGTTGACAGGGTGAGCTGCAGTGAGCTCGTTAACAGTGTTAACAGGGTGAGTTATATTGAACTCGTCAACAGTGTTGACAGGGTGAGCTGCAGTGAGCTCGTTAACAGTGTTAACAGGGTGAGCTACAGTGAGCTCGAATTAACGAGGTGGAGTATTGCATCATTCAATTATCATGGCGAGCAGTGCTCGTTGCATGGGGAACATTAAAGCGTTCAATTGTCATGGTGAGCAATATTGAGCTCATATGCGCATGGGGAACAAGCACTCATATTATTACGTTAATTCTAAGGTGAGCTATATTAAGCTCATGAAGCATGTTAATTAACAATGCTGATGTTTAACGATAATGCATTAAACAAAGAGAAACCTAAGATTGCTGGAAATTAAATTACTGCTACGATTAATCCTATTCAAGATAATTTGTAACATTTTCCCAACCTAAACGTTTCACGGGTTATTAGTTCTCTGTAAATTCACTTACGTATTGGTAAGTTTGCAAGCTTGTTCGTGTTGCGTTCCTACACTAATTAAGCAGAAACGAAAGAAAAACAACTCAAACAAATTGATGCAAGTATTTATCACTAACTCTTAGTGCAGAAAACATGGTATTAAGAAGGTTTTCTTGGCAAACCTTTAAGTGCAAGTATAGTGGACCAGTGGTCCTAGCGAATTTATAATCACAGAAGTTGCTTGATGACTTCATAGTATTACTAAATTCAGGAAATGCCAGTGGCATTGAGTTCTAGATTCTCTAGCCTAACATTATTAATTACCTAGGGAGTACTAGATTCTCTAGCTCAACATTACAATTTACCTAGGAAGACTGAGTGTGGTCAATTACTACTTGTCGAGAATAATTCTAGTTCTGCAGTGGATTCGATGGCTTGGTCACTGTGACTTGTACTTGTTTGAGTACGGACCATTGGTTTTCACTGAGAGCTATGAAACATCTCGGCGAGTATCAATTGCACTATATTCAATCTGAGTTTATTACTCAGCTGTGTTTCTCCTTTTAGCTTGCTGCTGGAGAATTGATTTATTGCTGACTAATTTATTATTGTTGGCAGGCTTAGGCTTGTTCACATTCAGAACTTTACCAGTATGTAAGTAGCCACCTGCAGATTGGAGCATATTCATTCCCAATCGTTTAACATGTCCAGTTATGAACTGGTAATAGTAGTCGGCTCCTACTAGTACATCTACATTGTTAAGGCGGTCAGACGTTAACTTGTTGTCAGCCAAATTAATTTCACGTTCCTGCAGGAAGTGGGCTGTGTACCCCAGACCCTTAATATTTAAGTCTAAAGGTATTTGATCTACAACAATGGC
Source organism: Procambarus clarkii (assembly GCF_040958095.1). NCBI lineage: Eukaryota > Metazoa > Arthropoda > Malacostraca > Decapoda > Cambaridae > Procambarus > Procambarus clarkii. The sequence continues at coordinate 26,118,512 of NC_091170.1, forward strand.
TTGGACAGCCTTGGCATGACTACCTAGTCGTACAAGCGGTTGAACTACTGAGTATTCATGGGTTCCTCGATTTATCATGAACCCTGACAAGTTTAATTTTACCTGTCCTATTGGTTGCAAATTAAGTGCCTCTGCTGCCCTTTGAGTAATGAAAGTTCTCTGGGAACCTTGGTCAAATAGTCCACGCGTGGTGATCTTGGCTCCTCTGTTCTTCACTTGAAGTTGGGCAGTAGGCAAAGCAGCATCCACTTGAGATGCTTGTGAGGTTACGCTGTACACATCTCGCACCTTGCAGCACTGTACTGGTGTAGATTCTCTACGTCCTATTCTAGGATTGGCATAATTTGTCCTAACTAATTTGCACAGTGCAGCATGATGCTTGCCCCTTCTACACCGATTGCAGGTGTTCAGTGGGGTTTCACAGCTATTAACATTATGTGATTTGAGACACCTAGTACATTTGTGTAACTGTTTGAGTCGTCTGACTCTTGTGTCTCTATTAGGGTAATTAGTACATTTGTATAGAGAATGTTTTTGATCGCAAAACAAGCACATTCCCCATCCTACAGCTCGTTTAGGGGTTACCGGTTTAGGTAAAACAGTACTTGCAGGTTGTGATGGTTTTGCTGCTTGCATTTGCTTGTTATTTATTCTCTTGTGAGTACTTGGTGTACTCTGGGGAACCATTAATAGGCTCTTGGGAGTGCTCTTTGGACTATTAGGTCTCTTAGGAGCACCTGTGGGACTCTTAGGTCTCACTGATGAATCAGTGTTTGACTGATTGTTGTTACATTGATTATTAGCACCTTTGTTACCTTGTGACAGTGTCACTTTAGGAGTTTCAGGTAAGGAAACTGATGTAGGTACAGTTTTGGTGCATTCAGATTTAGCATTAATTGCCTGGTCTGCTGTATGATTGCTCATATTGCGCAAACCTGTAAATATATCCTGCATTGACAGGGTATTACCATTCTGGTATACATATAATTTATTAAGTGTGTCACCAGACAATTTTCTCTGGATGATAATTTTAGTCATCCACTCAGTAGTTGGGTGATCCACCTCTTTACTGAAAGAATTTATCAGTGACTCAAGCTGGAAACTAAAGGCTTGTAAAGAGTCAACTGATTGTTCTGGTGAAGATAAATTTAATAATTGGTGCACAAGGTTTATAAGAGTCTTCTCATTGTTAGCACTTACTTTAGAAGGCTGTTGTGAGCAATTGTGACCATTACTTGTGTTGCTTAAGGCTTCTTGCTTAGCCTCAGCTTTGATTACAGCTTCAACTGCTGCTGCAGCATTAGCTTTATCATTTTCTGGTTCAGATCCACTGATTATTGCAGCTTCACTTGTTTCATCTGTAGCTTCACTTGTTTCTCTGGGTTCTTGTGATAAGCTAGTTAATTCAGTAGCCTCATGTATTGAACTTATAGAATCCAGGGAACATGGAGAAGAGTGGTCTGAAAATTGGTCAGACTCTGTAAACAAATCATCACATGAAGCTGTATTAGATGAGAGGTTAGAAAATGAAGGTTGAACTTCAGTTATGGATCCTGTGTAGTGATCAGTATTGATTAGAGGATTCTCCTCGTCTTGAGGTAGCTCAAGTATTTCATCTGAGCTGAGTGTTAACTCGGGTACAGGTCTATTAATGATCTGATCTATCCACTCGGGAATATCTAGTCTCGCAAGCACCTTATCATATTGGTCTAACCTGGTTTGAACGCTACGTTCATAGTTATCAAGCTCAGATTCTGTTAGACATAAGTCGTCTGAGACAGTATGACCGACCTGGAGTAAATTCCTGTGGAACTCGATTACAGTCTTTATATAATCATATTTTTTGTTAGCGCTCCTTATGGAACTTGCTATTCTGTAGACGTAATCTGGGTCAGTTTCTACACAGTTGTCACATTTGATAAACTGTTTTCCTAGCTGAAGTTGAAGAGCTGTCAAGAATCTTGCATTCCTTTCTAGAGGATTCATTCTTGCGGTAAATTGAGCCTGATAGGGCTTATGTAGCTATTTGTATAGCTATGGTGTCTGCTCCTTGATGTAGAGCAGGTATAATTATTGGCAGCCTGATATTTTCTTGAGGCTGGTTGTTATTTACCTCATTTAGAGGTTAGCTACCTACCTAATAATAAGCAACTAAGATTTGAGTGGTACCTTGGTCTCACTACAGGTGTTCCTCAGCTTAGCTCTTCTAAATCAGCCTCGGATGGGTAGTGGACTTACAGTAAAACTCAAAGACATACATAGAAATATGCAATAAAATATAATTACACAATAAATGGTTAATCCCACCCTTGATAGGGTCAGCACAAAAGGAATAATATATATGTCACTAACTAGCTCAAGCCTAGTCGTGAGAATTTCTACTTAAGAAACTACAACTTATTTAGTCAATGCTTGTGTCAAATTCAACACAATCACAGCCCAAATTGCTACCTAATAAAGGTTGGCAAAGATTATATTGTGGTGCAATAATGTGCAAATAATTGTGCTGTGTTTTTGGTTTTTTTGGATTTTATAGTTTATATACACTTGTATAATTATGTGTATAAGAAATTAAATGAACACAAAAGAATTAATTGTGTTTGGCAAGTATTCTACTGCCGTAAATATTATCTAACTCCTGAATGTACTCCTAATTGTGGAATAAAATGTTATCAGGGTTAGTAATGATTAACTAGTATGAGATCAGTAATTTATATTAGTATACGGGATCCCTAAATGTTAATGATCCACTGACTTGAGTGAATCAGTAACTATAACATGGATTCAGGCTATAATGGACAGTCTGCTGACAGCCATATATTGCAACATCTGTATAGCCTAAATGGTTAACACATAATTGGTGTTAGTGATTAATATAAAGTTATGAGCTGTTGCTCCTGGTGACCTAAAGATTCTTACTTCAGTATGAAGTGTAGGCCTAAGTGTTGTGGGCAATAAACTGTCCCACGAGTGCTACCTTAGACATAAGGTATAAGTAGCAATGAATTGGTGTGACTTAGGCTAACCTATGTGTTACGTGGTTAGTAGACACAATTAATTAAAAGGGTTAGTCTTGATTACATCACACAAGGATTAGTTATTATTAATTAGTATTTGTAATTATAATTTATGTTTATCCGGTTCGAAGGACCATAATGTGGGACATTTGGGGCTTGACTAATTATTTAAATATTAATATAGTAAATTCAATTACGAAGGACCACCCACTTTTATAGTAAAAGAGGGAAACTGAGAAATTATGATCATTAGAAATTTCTAGATGAACCAGTAACTATGGATAAAATACTAGAGAATATGATCATTGAAATAATTAATGGGCTGTATAATTAAATGAATCAAAGCTTCAAACACCTACATTGGGGGGGTATTACTGGAACTCAGTACGTCCAGGAACTAGTGTGGTTCGTTCACTAATCCAATGTATAATAATCTAATCCTATGAATACTTATGAAATCATTATCGTTATCATTAAGGGGAACATAGATTATGAACATAAATAATAATAATCATAATAAACACATGTTAATCCAATGAAGAGTTCTGCATGTAAAAGAGTACAGATAATAAATTCAAGGAATACAAAAGGAATCTTAGCTTAATGACGATTCCTTAGAAGTTAATCACGACGCTTCCTCTGATTCTCCTGGACTCGTCATGGAACACTGGGAGTTGATTAACATGGGAAATGACAGCTCGGAGAATTCTTCACACACGCTGCAAAAACAATTGTTTCCAGTAGCAACAGATTAAACTACTGGATTTCTATGTTCAATAAATGGATATTAACAATAAGAGAAAGATAATGACCTGTGATTTTTAGTTGTTATACGTCGTCACGACAAGCTACCCAGCTATAAACCCGCCCCCGATCTGATGCATCAAACAAGAATAAGGTACTTAGCTAATATGGGCACTGTGTAAGTTAAGGCTTGCTGAAGGTCGCGTCCTAGGCTCTAGACTTGTCTCTCCTAGATACTGATGCGCTCCACTGGCCGGTCACATGGAGTTACATAGAACCAAATTTAACAGGTTCCGTAAATGACACTGACACCAGGTGAAGGTATTGTCTGCAAGGTTCTTCACACCTTACAGTGGCGACTTTCTTCTGGAGATTTGATAGCGTTTACCCTGGTGGGTGGGTAATGGCGTCTCCTCGTGAGCACCACGTGAACACGTCTACTCGTGAGCGTTTCAACACGTGGACTGGCGTCTCTTCCGCCCCGCTTCGCGTCCCGCGTTTGTTAAACAAATTATTTATTGTGAATATTATCATCTCTCACAGTTGTGATTGAAATGCACGGGTTAGGACGAGTTTATTATTTAGAGGAGTTAAATATTATTATTTGCCAGTTTTATGATAGGAAACGAACAATGGAGATGAATTAAAGTCTCTCCAGGGCATTCACGCGTGACGTTAATTTTATTACTAGATAACAGCTATAACTATAAACGCTCTATTTGGCTTTAGTTGGAGATCAGTTTATCTGTAATTAATTATCACACAGAACACCGTTGTTTATAGAGAATCAAATTCAATTCTCAAACACATTGGATATAAATGTGTTTATTACAATGGAATCTGACGCAATACTGGCGTCGGGTGACGTAAGAATTCTAGCCTTACTGTACAGATGTAATTATTAGTACATGTGAACTCTACGCTTGGTTAATTTGAATCACTACAATGATTAGTAGAATTAGTAATAATTAATGAGAATACAACAGTGTTGTATTAAGTGTTGGAAATTTCCAACAATAGCCGAGGAACACTTGATTTCTTAAACAGTCGAAATCCAATCTTCACGTCCATAGTTGAGGATTGAAAGTACTGAGTATATGAGATACAGCTGAGAGGTCACAATCTGACCTCTGAGATTCAAGTGGATCCACTTGAATCCACTTTAATCTGAGATTCAAGTGGATTCCATCTCATGCTGGAATAGTGTTCAACGAGGTGGCGGATGAACTGGCCAAACGCGCTATCAAAACCACAAGTTCGCATTTAATGTGTTTTAAAAAGAGACAAATAAGTGGCGAGGAGAGGTATAATGCATGAGGGAAATCAAACCATCCAACACTACATGTATGTGAGTTAACACACCAATTTCCCTTATGGTAATTGGAGAAATGCTTGGAGTGACTCTGTACGCATGCGGAATATAGAATAGGTGCTAATGATAATGAAACGAAGTGTAAACTATGTGGTATATTAAGGTCTCACACCCTCGGCTATTATGTTCTTGATTTTCCGTTGATTAATGTATGTAGAAACGCTGAGATAACAACTGTTCCTGAACAAATAGCCTGGATGTGTCACAATGGAAAGATTGATGATATTCTGGAGAGATATAAGAATTTTGCACCAAGATTGAAACTTTGTTGAATTGTCTGAATGTCTATTTGCAAATTATATCTATGAATCTAGTCATAAAAGTATTTGTGTGAACGTCTGGTAACATACTGCAAATGTTAAGAAAGAAATGTTTATGTTTAACACTCACAATGTTCCGTAATATGTTTATTGTTTGTGATGTGTGTCTATGTATATATGAACACTTTGTACTAAACGGGGTGAGAATAGCTTGAGCTACCTCATTCCTTTGTGTGTATTTATACCACAATAAACATATTTCAATTCCAATTTTAATTTCAAACACCTCTGTAGCCTGCTTCAGTAGCCATGGTGATATTAAGTCTAGCCTAATTGGTTTCATTACATCCAGTTCCTTAAATTGTTTTTAACCCCTTCCACAGTGACTACTGTTACGGACCCGAGTCCAGCGTTGGAGCACAGAGCAGTGACAACAACGCCATCTGTGAGTCCGCTCCCGAAACCCCCTCCAAATGGACGACGCCATCTAGTGATGACGAGAGACGCCGGCAATACGTGCTGGATTCCCGTCTTAATTGGCTCGTGGAATAGCCACTGCTGACCTCTGGTGAGGTGGCGCTTAGACAGCAACGCCATCTATGGAGTGAAGAGGTGGACGTTTGTGTCTAAGCCTGTAAGTGAGGTTCCCTAGAGCGTCCCAGTATTAATGACGTATCTGATTGCAGAGTCAACCTGGGACTGCTGTGTTGGACGATGGATCAGTCTACCCAAGGCAGCCAAGGTCTCCTCACCAGTCTGCTTTGAAGAAGCTGTGAGCCATCCCTGGACGAACTCTGTTGAGAGTAATAGCCTGCCTGAGGAGTGGCAGTGTTGGGAATCGCCTTATCCGGGGTTGGCTGGTGGAGGAGACCACCCACTGGGGTGCTGTATGAAGAGAGTGACCAGCGAGTCACACGAGGCTCCCGGCTAGGGCACGCAGCCCTAAGTATCGGTCGTGGAGTGGCCTAAACAGCGAGGCTGATCGGTACCTGCCAGCTACAGGCTGGATTGTGGTCGAAGGCCTCAACGACGAAGCACCCAGTGGGACTGTGATTTGGCTGGCCTGTGGCCGGGGTAGATTCGTCATAGTCATAGTGGATTCATCATGGGCCACGGAAGAAGGAACCAGGGCTACCTAGAGTGAGCATCGTTGAGCATCCAGTGTCTTCGGAGGAAGACGCAACTGTACATAAGTGTAGTAATAATCCCCGCATGCGACTGTTATTTATTTATATATGGTGGTGGTAAATATATCAGAAAAACTGGAACATTTGTATCCCTCCCCCTTTAATTTAACTTGCGTTATGGAACACACCCCTTGAAAGCCTCTACTAACTTGGGGCCGGATTCCCAAACTCTACTACCATCAGAGAAGAACCTGGTTGCGTCCCAGTAGGGCCATAACAACTACTATGTCATCCAGTGTTTCCTCAGACCTTTCATCACTTAACTTTGGTCACTACATTACATACCTCCTGGAATCTTATGTTGAGTTCCTCACATACCTCTTTGTCTTTTCCAGTGAGACTTTTCTCTTGTCTACTTAACCTTGTCATGTGTTCTCTGTTACTTAATATGATTATAAAACAGATTTGCTGCAATATCATTTTCAAATTGTCTCTTAGCTTCACTTTTGACTCTGGTGTAATCATTTCCGGCTCTCTTTAGTGCGCCTCTTTCTTCCTCTGATCCTAGCTCCCTGTGTTTTTTCCTTGAGTTTTTGTTCCTCTCCTGTGCTTCTCTGCACTACCTATTAAACCAGGGATTAACTTTGCCTTTTTTATTCCTCCTCCTTCTTGAGTGCGATGCGCAACTCCGTTGCCCCTACACATTTCTGAACAATAACTTCAGTCATCTCATGTGACGTCTTCCCTACCAGTTCCCTCCCCCACTGAACTTCACTCGGTGGGGGAGGGAACCATCACTATACTGTACTCTCCACGTCTGTGGTCTCTCATATTCCTTAGTGTGTTTCTTGATTTATCAGTTCCTTTACCATCAATACCGCAGCATGATAATACAGTGGGCACTTGTCCCTCGGAGCATCTCATACTCTATCTCCTCTAAATTTGCCTCACTTGGGCAAATACAAAGTCTAGTGTCGCCGGTGGGTCATCTCCTCTTACGCTTTGTGGTTCTCCAACATGTTGTTTTAAGCAAAGTTCGTCTGCTTTGTTCAAGAGTTTTCCCCTCCATATTTTTCAAGTCTAATTCTGTGTGACTGAAACCTCCAAATATTAGAATCCTTCCGGAGGTGTAGGGTTGGTGTCGCCAGTCATGAAGGTGGTGTAAGGTTGGTGTCACCAGTCTTGAAGGTAGTGTAGGGTTGGTGTCACCACTTATGAAGGTGGTGTAGGGTTGGTGTCACCAGTCATGAAGGAGGTGTAAGGTTGGTGTCGCCAGTCATGAAGGTGGTGTAAGGTTGGTGTCACCAGTCATGAAGGAGGTGTAGGGTTGGTGTCACCAGTTATGAAGGAGGTGTAGGGTTGGTGTCACCAGTTATGAAGGAGGTGTAGGGTTGGTGTCACCAGTCATGAAGGTGGTGTAGGGTTGATGTCACCAGTCATGAAGGTGTTGTAGGGTTGGTGTCACAAGTCACGAAGGAAGTGTAAGGTTGGTGTCACCAGTTATGAAGGTGGTGTAGGGTTGGTGTCACAAGTCACGAAGGAAGTGTAAGGTTGGTGTCACCAGTCACGAAGGAAGTGTAAGGTTGGTGTCACCAGTCATGAAGGTGGTGTAGGGTTGATGTCACCAGTCATGAAGGTGTTGTAGGGTTGGTGTCACCATTCAGGAAGGTGTTGAAAGGTTGGTGTCACCAATCATGAAGGTGGTGTTGGGTTGAAGTCACCAGTCATGAAGGTTGTGTAGGGTTGGTTTCACCAGTCATGAAGGTGGAGTAAGGTTGGTGTCACCAGTCATGAAGGAGGTGTAAGGGTGATGTCACCAGTCATGAAGGAGGTGTAGGGTTGGTGATACCACTCATGAAGGAGGTGTAAGGGTGATGTCACCAGTCATAAAGGTGGTGTAGGGTTGGTGTCACCAGTCATGAAGGTGCGGTAGTGTTGGTGTCACCAGCTTTGAAGAAATTCTAGGGTTGATGTCACCAGTCATGAAGGAGGTGTAGGGTTGGTGTCACCAGTCATGTAGGTGTTGTTGGGTTGGTGTCACCACTCATGAAGGAGGTGTAGGGTTGGTGTCACCACTCATGAAGGAGGTGTAGGGTTGATGTCACCATTCATGAAGGTGGTGTAGGGTTGGTGTCACCAGTCTTGAAAGTGGTGTTGGGTTGAAGTCACCAGTCATGAAAGTGTAGGGTTGGTGTCACCAGTCATGAAGGTGGTGTAGGGTTGGTGTCACCAGTCATGAAGTTGTTGTAGGGTTGGTGTCACCAGTCATGAAGGTGTTGTAGGGTTGGTGTCACCCGTCATGAAGGTGTTGTAGGGTTGATGTCACCAGTCTTGAAGGTGATGTAGTGTTGGTGTCACCAGTCATGAAGGTGGTGTAGGGTTGGTGTCACCAATCATGAAGGAGGTGTAAGGCTGATGTCACCAGTTATGACGCAGGTGTAAGGTTGAAAGTGTGTCACCAGTCATGAAAGTGTAGGGTTGGTGTCACCAGCCATGAAGGTGATATTCGGTTGAAGTCACCAGTCAAGAAGGAAATGTAGGGTTGGAGTCACCAGTCATGAAGGTGGTGTAGGGTTGGTATCACCAGTCAAGAAGGTGGTGTAGGGTTGATGTCACCAGTCATGAAGGTGGTGTAGGGTTGGTATCACCAGTCAAGAAGGTGGCGTAGGGTTAATGTCGCCAGTCATGAAGGTGTAGGGTTGGTGTCACCAGTCATGAAAGCGGTGTAGGGTTGATGTCACCAGTCATAAAGGTGGTGCAGGGTTGATGCCCCTAGTCATGAAGGTGGTGTAGGGTTGAAGTCACCAGTCATGGAAGTGTAGCATTGGTGTCACCAGTCATGAAGGTGGTGTAGTGTTGGTGTTTCCAGTCATGAAGGTGGTGTAGGGTTGATGCCACCAGTCATGAAGGAGGTGTAGGGTTGATGTCACCAGTCGTGAAGGTGGTGTAGTGTTGGTGTCACCAGTCATGAAGGTGGTGTAGGGTTGATGTCACCAGTCATGAAGGAGGTGTAGGGTTGATGTCACCAGTCGTGAAGGAGGTGTAGGGTTGATGACACCAGTCATGAAGGAGGTGTAGGGTTGATGTCACCAGTCATGAAGGTGGTGTAGGGTTGGTGTCACCAGTCATGAAGGTGGTGTTGGGTTGGTGTCACCAGTCATGAAGGAGGTGTAGGGTTGATGTCACCAGTCATGAAGGTGGTGTAGGGTTGGTGTCACCAGTCATAAAGGTGGTGTTGGGTTGGTGTCACCAGTCATGAAGGTGGTGTAGGGTTGATGTCACCAGTCATGAAGGAGGTGTAGGGTTGATGTCACCAGTCGTGAAGGTGGTGTAGTGTTGGTGTCACCAGTCATGAAGGTGTTGTAGGGTTGGTGTCACCAGTCGTGAAGGTGGTGTAGTGTTGGTGTCACCAGTCATGAAGGAGGTGTAGGGTTGATGTCACCAGTCGTGAAGGTGTTGTAGGGTTGGTGTCACCAGTCATGAAGGTGTTGTAGGGTTGGTGTTACCAGTCATGAAGGTGTTGTAGGGTTGGTATCACCAGTTATGAATGAACTATGATTGACAATATATGAGGCATGATGGTGTTGGGAAGACGTAAACGAGATAATTGTTGTTAATAAGGCAGGCTTCTCCATGAGTATGAGACTCTGAATGTAAATATTTACAGTCTCGTTCTTAATTTCGCAAAACACTTTAGTTTTGCAAATATATTAATATGATATTATTATTTTTTGTGATACGCATCCCAAGCGTCGTGTAGACCTATACGTAGTTTTACCTCAATAAACTTATTTCAATTTCAATTTCAATTCGCAGTTGTATATTATTAACCGGAGGATCATTATACACATTATACGCCTTAACGATAAATGCTGAAAACTGACGAAAGAGAAAACAATAAAAGAACTACGCCCAGTATATCTGAGGAGTGAGAGATAAAGCAAACGCTTTAACTGTGAGGGGCGAGGAGGCTCAGTCGCCCTCGACACCCTACCCCTTCCACACCTGCTGCTTCACAATCCCTTCCACAACCACCACCCCCGTCACGTGAGTGTATTGTTTACTTTCATAAACAATGCCACATTGAAACTTCCAGACGATGCTTCTGCTATACCTTGATATCTACCTTGAGATACAAGTGTGCTACCATAGTGAAGCTTCAGATGTATGCTCCCCAGGTGAATCTTCAGATATATGCTCCCAGGTGAATCTTCAGATATAATCTCCCAGGTGAATCTTCAGATATATGCTCCCAGGTGAATCTTCAGATATATGCTCCCAGGTGAAGCTTCAAATGTATGCTCCCCAGGTGAAGCTTCAGATGTATGCTCTCCATGTGAAGCTTCAGATTTATGCTCCCCCAGTGAAGCTTCAGAGATATGCTCCCCATGTAAAGCTTCAGATGTATGCTCCCCAGATAAAACTTCAGATGTATGCTCCCCAGGTGAAGCTTCAGATGTCTGCTTCACAGATGAAGCTTTAAATGTATGCTCCCAGGTGAAACTTCAAATGTATGCTCCCCAGGTGAATCTTCAGATATATGCTCCCAGGTGAAGCTTCAGATGTATGCTCCCCAAGTGAAGCTTCAGATGTATGCTCCCCATGTGAAGCTTCAGATGTATGCTCCCCCGGTGAAGCTTCAGATGTATGCTCCCAAGGTGAAGTTTCAGATGTATGCTCCCTGGTGAAGCTTCAGATGTATGCTCCCAGGTGAAGCTTCAGATATATGCTCCCCAGATGAAACTTCAGATGTATACTCCCGGTGACGCTTCAAATGTATGCTCCCCCGGTGAAGCTTCAGTTATATGCTCCTCAAGTGAAGCTTCAGGTCTATGCTCCCCAGGTGAAGCTTCAGATGTATGGTCCACAGGTGAAGCTTCAGATGTATGCTCCCCTGGTGAAGCTTCAGATGTTTGCTCTCCCGGTGAAGCTTCAGATGTTTGCTCTCCCAGTGAAGCTTCAGATGTATGCTACCCTGGTGAAGCTTCAGATGTATACTCCCCCGCTGAAGCTTCAGATGTATGCTCCCCCCGGTGAAGATTCAGATGTATGCTCCCCTGGTGAAGCTTCAGAATATGGTCCCCTGGTGATGCTTCAGATGTATGCTGCACTGATGAAGCTTCAGATGTGTGCTCCCAAGGTGGAACATCAGATGTATGCTCCCCCGGTGAAGATTTAGAATATGCTCCACTGGTGATGCTTCAGATGTATGCTGCACTGATGAAGCTTCAGATGTATGCTCCCCAGGTGAAACATCAGATGTATGCTCCACCGGTGAAGTTTTAAAAGTATGCTCCCCCGGTGAAGCTTCAGATGTATGCTCCCCAGGCGAAGCTTCAGATGAATGCTTCCCAGGTGAAGCTTCAGATGTATGCTTCCCAGGTGAAGCTTTAGATGTATGCTCCCGTGTGAAGCTTCAGGTGTATGCTCCCCGGTGAAGCTTCAGATGTATGCTCCCTAGATGAAGCTTCAGATGTATGCTCCTTAGGTGAAGCTTCAGATGTATGTTCCCAAGGTGAAGCTTCAGATATATGCTCCCCAAGTGAAGCTTCAGATGTATGCTCCAGATGAATCTTCAGATGTGTGCTCCCCAGGTGAAGCTTCAGATGTATGTTTATCAGGTGAAGCTTCAGATGTATGCTCCCAGGTGAAGCTTCAAATGTATGCTCCCCGGTGAAGCTTCAGATGTATGCTTCCCAGGTGAATCTTTAGATGTATGCTCCCGAGGTAAAGCTTAAGATGAATGCTCCCCAAGTGAAGCTTCAGATGTATGTTCTCCAGGTAACGCTTCAGACGTATGCTCCCCAAGTGAAGCTTCAAATGAATTCTACACCAGGTGACGCTTGAGATGTGAGCTCCCAAAGGTGAAGCTTCAGAAGTATAATCTCCAGGTGAAGCTTTATATGAATGCTTCCAAGGTGACGTTGCAGACGTATGCTCCGCAGGTGAAGCTTCATCTGAATTCATCCATTGTTAAGCTTCAAATTAATGCCCTACGAGAGAGGCTTCAGATGAATGCTCCCCAGGTGAAGCTGCAGATGAATGTTCCTCAGGTGAAGCTTCAGATGAATGCTCCCCAGGTGAAGCTTCAGATGAATGTTCCTCAGGTGAAGCTTCAGATGAATGCTCCCCAGGTGAAGTTTCATGTGTGTACTCCCTATGTGAAGCTTCAGATGAATGCTCCCCAAGTGAAACTTCAGATGAATACTCCCCAGGTGAAGCTTCAAATGTATGCTCTCTCCAGGTGAAGCTTTAGATGATTGCTAACCAGGTGAATTTATTTATTTACTTATTATTTATATATTTATATGTATACAAGAAGGTACATTGGGTTTGTGAGAATACATGGCATGGTATTTACAATCTTGTAAAACCAATCTTCCTCAAGATAGGAAGATAACTACTAGTTCGCGCAGCATTTCGGACAGGTCCTTAATCTAACAGATAATTTTAAGTAGGTAAATTCAAGCAGAATTAATAAAATGATAAGAGATACATTGCATGAAAAAAAATGAGATGAGAGAGATAAGTAGGTATATTAAAGCACATTGGTAGCTCTGGTTGATTGCAATGACAGCTTGATTGGTAATTTAAACAAAGATTAATAGGCACCATACAGGAAATTGATAGCACATATAAGAAGACAGCAATGATCACAATGGTAAAGTTGTTTGCATTAGGTACATAAAGATTGGGAAATTGGGTAGCTCTAGATACAGTGCAATTTTAAAGCAACAAGGTAGGAAACTAGGAAGAGGAAATTAGGTACTTTTTATTTTTATTTTTGAATGAGGCAAAAGTTTGAAATCTTTTCAATTCATTAGGAAGTTAGTTCCATAGACTAGGTTCCTTTATTTGCATAGATTGTTTACACAGATTAAGTTTGACTCTGGGGATATCAAAGATATATTTATTTTTGGTGAGGTGATAGTGGGTCCTATAACATCTGTCTATGGAGAGTTTCAGAGCATGGTTTGCATTTAAGAACAGGGTTTTGTAAATGTAGTTGACACAAGAGAATGTGTGAATGGAGTTTATGTTTAGCATGCTTAGAGATATAAACAAGGGAGCTGAGTGTTGTCTGAAAGCAGAGTTTGTTATTATTCTGATAGCAGATTTTTGCAGGGTGATGATGGACTTGAGGTGGTTTGCAGTGGTTGAACCCCATGCACAGATAACATAATTAGCATAGGGATAGATTAGTGCATAATATAGAGAGACGAGAGCAGAGTTAGGTACATAATATCTGATTTTGGAGAGTATACCAACTGTTTTAAAAACTTTCTTTGTTATGTGTTGTATGTGGGTACTGAAGTTGAGTCTCTTGTCTAGGAATAGGCCAAGAAACTTTCCATCATTTTTATTACTAATGTTAACATTGTCTATCTGAAGCTGAATTGTATTTGTTGATTTGCTTCCAAATAAGATGTAGTAGGTCTTTTCTATGTTAAATGTTAGTTTGTTGGTTGACATCCATAAGTGGACTTTTTTTAGTTCATTATTAACAACATTATTTAGAGTATGTGGGTTGGGGTTAGAGTAGATGAGGGTAGCATCATCAGCAAACAATATAGGTTTAAGAATAAGAGACGTTAGGCAGATCATTGATGTATATATGAAATAGGAGAGGTCCCAAGATGCTGCCCTATGGCACTACAACGGTTATTGGAAAAGTGGGAGAGGTAATATCATTGATGGCTACACATTGGTGTCTATCACTAAGATAGGATTGGATATAGTCCAGTGCATGGCCTCGGACTCCATAATGATGGAGTTTACGTAAGAGATAGTTGTGATTAACAATACCAAAGGTCTTTCTCAGGTCAATGAAGAGTCCAATCGGAAACTCATTTTTGTCCAGGACTGAGTAAATTTTACCAAGGAGACTAATAAGATACATTCACAATAGTCGTCTCTATCACTGATGACACTATTGCAGATGAAGGTATCTTTGTAATATATTGCTGTGCCACCTCCTTTTTTATTAGGCCTGCAGTTATGAATGACTTTATAACCAGCTAAATTGTAGAGTTTGGTAAAGTCTTTACTTAGCCAAGTTTCTGTTAAAATAATGAATTATAATTTAGTACCTAGTGCTGTGAGTAGTACATTTATATCATCAAAATGTTTACCAAGTGATCTAACATTTTGGTTGTGAGCTGATAAGCAGGTGCTATTTAAGAGTTTGTTTTTTGCAGGATTTGCTGTGTAATACCTGCAATAATGATGATCAATGTGCTGATTGGTGTAGATATGAGACAGAAGATTTCGATCAGGATCAATATCAATATGCATATAGATGCAATGTGGTCACGATACAATAAGAAAAGCAATTACAGGAACAGTTAAATACTAAATCTGCTGTAAATAGAAAGTAATTATAGCAAAACACAACAATAAATGCAAGTACACAAAAAATAGAAACAATTAGAAGTGGAATAAAGATCACCGTAAATAGGCAGGAAGGATACAGAAGTTAGGTACAGAGAGAAAACAAAAAATCAGTAGTCTGACAAGATTAATATATATCAAAAATGATAAGACAAATAATAATTGTAAAGTAAAATAATCTTCAGATGTATGCTCCCCAGGTGAAGCTTCAGATGAATGCTTTTTCAGGTAAAGCTTCATATGAATGCTCCCAAGGTGAAGTTTCAAATGTGTGCTCCCCAGTTGAAGCTTCAGAGGAATGTTCCACAGGTGAAGCTTCATATGAATACTGCCCAGGTAAATTTTCAGATGAATGCTCCCAAGGTAAAGCTTCAGATGAATGCTCCCCATGTGAAGCTTCAGATGTATGCTCCACAGGTGAAGCTTCAGATGAATGCTCCCCAGGTAAAGCTTCAAATGTATGCTCCTCAGTTTAGTGCACAGATGAATGCTCCCCAGGTGAAGCTTCAGATGTTTGCTCCCTAGTTGAAGCTTCAGATAAATGCTTCCCAGGTGAAGCTTTAGATGAATTCTTTTTAGGTGAAGCTTCAGATGTAGGCTCCGCAGGAGAAGCTTCAAATGTTTGCTCCTTAGTTGAAACTTCAGATGTATACTCCCAAGGTTAATTTTCAAATGAAGATTCTTCTCAGGTGAAGTTTCAGAGGTATGCATCCTCCTCAGGTGAAACTTTAGCTGTATGCTCCCCAGGTAAAGCTTCGGATGAATGCTCCCAAGGTGAAGCTTCAGATGATTGGTCCCAGATTAAGCTTCAGATTAATGCTCCCCAGGTAAAGCGTCAGATGTATGCACCCCATGTGAAGCTTCAGATGTATGCTCCCACGTGTAGCTTCAAATGTATGCTACTGAGGTGAAGCTTCAGATG
The DNA here is from genome assembly GCF_040958095.1 of Procambarus clarkii. Lineage (NCBI taxonomy): Eukaryota > Metazoa > Arthropoda > Malacostraca > Decapoda > Cambaridae > Procambarus > Procambarus clarkii. The sequence continues at coordinate 26,134,345 of NC_091170.1, forward strand.
AATCCTCCCAAAGTGAAGCGTCAGGTTTATGCTTTAGAGGTCAAGCTTCAGATTAATGTTCCCCAGGTGAAGCTTCATATGTATGCGCTCCAGATGAAGCTTCAGATGAATGCTCCCTAGGTGAAGCTTAAGATGTATACTCCACAGGTGAAGCTTCAGATGTATGCTTTCCAGGTGAAGCTTTCAACCAGAATACCATGAACACGGTATTGTGGTTGACAGTTCATATGACTTTGGCCATAGATCACCTAACTCCTCCGTGCTGAAATGGCAGCACAAGAAAGGTTGGCACTAAATCATAGAACTAAATCGGAAACTCAATAGCACAAGGAAGCTATACAAAAAGCCGCCAAGTGACTGCAACAGGACCCTACTCTGTAAAGTCAAGGAACATGTGCATCAAGAGACCCGGATAATCAAAGAACAAAAGTTGCTGGAATGGTGTTCACATCTGAATGAACACACCTCTCTTGGAGAGATGTGGCGGCAAATCCACAGGGCCAATGGAACTAAAACACCAAAAACACCACACCCTAAGGATCCTCAACAGGAAGCCGAAGTACTGACAACCAAATTTGCAGAATGAGCAGCCAGTAATCAGCTTCCAACAGTTGTACTAGCAGTGCAGAAAGAATTAGAGGGAGAAAGGTGGCACAGAATCCTAACAGCATGTGTAGAAGCCTCTGACACTAATACCCCTTTAACACTGAATGAGCTCAATCAGACTAAGAAAAACTCCAAAGATACATCCCCTGGAGACGACAAAATAACCTATAAAATAATTAAAAACCTTGGCCCAGAGGGAGACGCTGCATACCTATAGTTAATCAATTTAGTCTGGACTTCTCAAATTAGACCTACAGCTTGGAATAGGGCAGACATCGTGCTGATCCCAAAACCCAAAGATCCAGCTAATCCAAGGCCCAGCTCTCTCCAAAGCTGTGCAGCCAAGACGGCTGACAGAATGGCACCCAACAGACTTGAGTGGAAAATGCTTAAACGGCACAAGGACATGTATGCTTATAGAAAAGGGGTTGGCACAGTAGAATATATTACAACTCTGTTAGTCCATCTGAATGGCAGATCAGGAATTCTGGTTCTGGATATACTTGAATATACCTGGTCCTGGATAATACTAGGATATTCCTGGACCTCGAGAAAGCCTTTGAACTGGTTAGCACCCCAGCTATTCTCTGCTGCCTCATCGACAAAGAGGTCAGAGGCAACCTGCTCTCCTGGACCAAAAACTGTCTCATAAACAGAGAAGCAAGAGTGAAACTTAATGGCACAGTCTCTAAATACAAAAGACATGAAGACTGAACCCCGCAAGGAGGCATTTTCAGTCACCTACTCTTTAACTGTTTTAAGGGGCCAAGTGGGAGTTTAATACAATAAATGAAAACTCGTTCTATTTCAATCAAACTTTTTGACAAGTTGTATATGAAAAGGGATTCTTCTGGTCCAAGTCTCAGAATCGTAGCGTAAATAGGAAGGGAGAAAAAAATATTGAATTATGTGTCAAAAATTTTCCAAAATGGTCAAAAACGATTATGAAACACAAGTGACAACTGAAATCATGTCTATGACTCTCAGTTATCACAATAGCATATATTAAAACAAATTATAATTAGTGTTATTAACAAAAATTAGTTAAAACAATATTTTTTTTTATATTTTTTTCTTATTTGTTTATCGGACGATTTACATGAAACTTATAGACCTGACTGCACGTAAGCCTATCTGTAAGGGTGCCAATTAAAGGAGGAAATTGGTTGATGGCAACCTCAGCCACAGAAGGCACCACCTAAGACCTAATATTTTAATGATTTATTTTTCAAGTAACATAAACGACTTGAAACTCTTTCATTTTTATTCAATTTGCATGAAACTTTCACCTTACATGTAAAGTTTATGTCTCTAAAATCTGGAGCCGTTTTGTTTCCATAAGTTTATTTATTGATTTTATAATAGCAAATAAACATGATATATTTGCATAATTTTTTGGGGAAATTTGAATATTTGTATTAGGGAAACTAAAAATGTTTTGGAAAATCCCCGGCTACAGATCCTTTATTATATGCTAATGTATCAGAAAAGTGTCATGGAATGATTATATCTGAAAGGTGTGGTTGTTGCAAGTCGCGTTGAAATGCGTAATATTCGGTGAAAAAAAAATCTCCCTTTCTATTTAGGTTACAGTACTGAAACTTGGAACAACTGCAGCCCTCTTCATATACGACTAGTCAAAAAATATTGGTTGACATGAACAGCTTTTCATTTTCCAAACTAACATGGCCCCTAATGGAAAGAATAATGAGGCTGAAATTCCGACAACACTGCAGGCTGTTAAACTACGCTGACGACTCTGTCATCATCATAAAAGCAAGGGATGCGGCGCACCTTGCACCCAAATGCATCTGTAAAGAAAAGCAGATTGGTACCAAACTCAACCCCACCAAGACAAAAGCCATGCCCATAAAAATAATGAAGTCCAACAACCAACTCAAAATATAGGGTCAACCAATTCAATGGATGGACAGTTATCAGTATCTAGGAATAATCCTGGACACACACATGAATTTTATTGCTGAGGTCACTTACATGAGAGAGAGAACTGCGGCCCGGAAGGCAATCCTCAGGTCACTATAACCTCCCTCTCTAGAGGAACCAATCTGCAAGTCCTTCGCACATACCATGTACAGGCAGTCAGAACAGTGATCGACTATGACGCACCTGCACTCATAAGCCTATCACAACAATAGTGGAAAAAGCTTGAAGTTGCCCAAAACGATGCTATGAGAGGGGCCCTGGGAGCCCCCTATGTGGACCAGGCTTGAAACTCTCAGACTGTAAACGGGTTTGCCTTCTTTTCAAGAAAGAATATCTCAAAGAACTGCTACGATTATAAGTAAAATATTTGTTTCCCCTTGATTCAGTCCCAGTACGACAGGCCTTGGTGGATGGGCATGACCAAAACAACGGAAACTATTGGGCTGCCAGAGCGAGAGAAGTCCTAAACAGACTACAATTAAAAAGCATGATTCTTGATAGAGGGGGTGATCATCCACACCTAAACTATTCTTGTTCCCCACCGTGGTAAGAGCCTACCATTAAAATAGTAATAGAAGGTCATCCGATGAAAAAGACTGCCTATGATCCAACAATCCTAAGGCGCATCATAGAAAAGCAAATGAGCAGCATTGCAGTAGCAGGAGCCACTCACATCTTCACAGATGGATCGGTTGACACAGATTATGAGAGTGGTGGCGCTGCTCTTTCCACGGACAATTTCAATTATTTTTTTAATTATCAGCAGAAACAGTTGCAGTTTTTGCTAGTGATTCTGCCTTTTCAGTACCATCTTTACCAATATGACTTGGTATCCAATTTAGGGTGATTGACAGCCCTAGATTGTGTGCTTCCTTTCCTATATGTTGGATTTCAGTGATGAGTTGTATATTATCTCTGTGCTGGCTGGATAACAATGCCTAAAGCGAAGAATTAGAGTCGGTATAAATGATGACATCATGGAAATTATTTTCAATTGTACTGCCTCCTTTAGGGTATAAAATTCTGTTTGCAATGTTGAGCACCCACTATTCAGGCTTCAGTAAGTTTCACGGTTGTTAGTGTAAACTGCTGCCCAAACACAATCTCTCGGGATCAACTGATCCAACTGTGAAGATGTGAGTGGTTGTCGGTCTTGAGGTGTTTTCCATTTTTTGTTCAATGACAGCTTTGAGCCTCTGCGAGTATAACTCAGGAAGGACCAGAAGGAACTCAGGAGTTGTTGTTGTTGTTTTAGCTTCTCGGAACGAAAATTCCATGTAGCACGGGCTATGGTGAGCCCGTAAAAAACTCAGGAGAGAACATATAGGATTTATACTTATGGGAGGTCAGCTACATACAATTAGGTGAGGAGTAAGGAGTAAAGTAAAAGACATAAGTCAATACTCAATACTTACAAGAGATTAGTCAGGTGTAGGGGGCATGGCATTTAGGGCAATACCGTCATCGTTGTCATCTTCACGTTTCGGTCTTGCTCTCACTCTCATGGTGGGTAGTGTGAATAGTTTCGTTATATGAGTATTAATTTAATTAATGGTGGGTTGTTTGACTTTTATGTGAACGGCTTAAAGAATACGTAATCTTCGTAGTTTGTAATAAAGATTATAAATTCTTGAAGTCCTTCACATAATAGTCGAACAACCTTCCATAAATAATCAAACAACGGAACTATTCACTCTACCAATACATTATTATGCATATACACGAGTACATAACGTCTCAGCTAAATACATTCATCCCATAACTTACTCAACAATGTTCAATTACCCAACCATTTGTCACACCGTTTTCATTCCCCTTGCCATTTTAAAATTGTCTCATTCAGAATGATTAGTATCTTATTCATCCCTGGTTGAGAATACTGCGATAGATCCGTTCATCCTCTCTCAGTTGTTAGAGGGGCCTTGATAAAAATTTGCTCAAGTGTAGGTGAAGATAATAAATTCTCCGAATACATCTCAGGTATAACCCAAGTGCTCACGCAGCTGACTGCATACTGATATGTAAATGACGCAACACAGAAATCACAAACCACATTAATTAACGACTCACTTGACACTATCTCAGGAAGAGTGCCACTCTGCAAGGTTATTGTTGACATGAAAACTAGATTAAATAATTTTATATGTGAATACATCACACTGCATCTTTTACACACACACACACACACACACACACACACACACACACACACACACACACACACACACACACACACACACACACACACACACACACACACACACACACACACACACACACACACACACACACACACACAGCGCGAGGCTAGTGCGAAAGTTGGAGATGCAGGCTGGAGTGAGAGGGAAGGTACTCCGGTGGATAGAGGAATACCTAAGCAACAGGAGACAACGAGTCTGTGTGAGGGGTGAGGTCTCAGATTGGCGAGACGTCACAAGTGGAGTCCCGCAGGGGTCAGTCCTTGGACCTATACTGTTTCTGGTATATGTAAATGATCTCCCAGAGGGTATAGATTCGTTCCTCTCAATGTTTGCCGACGATGCAAAAATTATGAGGAGGATTGAAACAGAGGATGATAGTAGGAGGCTACAAGATGACCTGGATAGACTGAGTGAATGGTCCAACAAATGGCTGTTGAAGTTCAACCCGAGTAAATGCAAAGTAATGAAACTAGGCAGTGGAAACAGGAGGCCAGGCACAGGATACAGAATAGGAGATGAAGTACTTAATGAAACAGACAGAGAGAAAGATCTAGGAGTTGATATCACACCAAACCTGTCTCCTGAAGCCCACATAAAGAGAATAACGTCTGCGGCATATGCGAGGCTGGCTAACATCAGAACGGCGTTCAGGAACCTGTGTAAGGAATCATTCAGAATCTTGTACACCACATATGTAAGACCAATCCTGGAGTATGCGGCCCCAGCATGGAGCCCGTACCTTGTCAAGCACAAGACGAAGCTGGAAAAAGTCCAAAGGTATGCTACTAGACTAGTCCCAGAACTAAGAGGCATGAGTTATGAGGAAAGGCTGCGGGAAATGCACCTCACGACACTGGAAGACAGAAGAGTAAGGGGGGACATGATCACAACCTACAAAATCCTCAGGGGAATCGACCGGGTAAACAAGGACGAACTTTTCAACACTGGTGGGACGCGAACAAGGGGACACAGGTGGAAGCTGAGTACCCAAATGAGCCACAGAGACGTTAGAAAGAACTTTTTCAGTGTCAGAGTAGTTAGCAAATGGAATGCATTAGGAAGTGATGTGGTGGAGGCTGACTCCATTCACAGTTTCAAATGTAGATATGATAGAGCCCAATAGGCTCAGGAATCTGTACACCAGTTGATTGACGGTTGAGAGGCGGGACCAAAGAGCCAGAGCTCAACCCCCGCAAGCACAATTAGGTGAGTACAATTAGGTGAGTACACACACACACACACACACACAACTGGACTGTCGGAAAGCCTTTGACACAGTACCCCATAAAAGGTTGATGCATAAGCTGGAGAAACAGGCAGGAGTAACTGGTAGGGCGCTCCAGTGGATAAGGGAGTACCTAAGCAATAGGAAGCAGAGAGTTATAGTGAGGGGTGAGACCTCAGAATGGCGGGAAGTCACCAGTGGAGTCCCACAGGGCTCTGTGCTTGGACCTATCCTGTTTCTGATATACGTAAATGATCTCCCAGAGGGTATAGACTCATTCCTCTCAATGTTTGCTGACGACGCCAAAATTATGAGAAGGATTAAGACAGAGGAGGACAGCTTGAGGCTTCAAGAAGACCTGGACAAGCTGCAGGAATGGTCGAACAAATGGATGTTAGAGTTTAACCCAAGCAAATGTAATGTAATGAAGATAGGAGTAGGAAGCAGGAGACCAGATACAAGGTATCACTTGGGAGATGAAATACTTCAAGAGTCAGAGAGAGAGAAAGACCTGGGGGTTGATATCACGCCAGACCTGTCCCCTGATGCTCATATCAAGAGGATAACATCAGCAGCATATGCCAGGTTGGCTAACATAAGAACGGCCCTTAGAAACTTGTGTAAGGAATCTTTCAGAACATTATATACCACATATGTCAGACCAATCCTGGAGTATGCGGCTCCAGCATGGAGTCCATATCTAGTCAAGCATAAGACTAAACTGGAAAAGGTTCAAAGGTTTGCCACCAGACTAGTACCCGAGCTGAGAGGTATGAGCTACGAGGAGAGACTACGGGAATTGAACCTCACTTCGTTGGAAGACAGAAGAGTTAGGGGGGACATGATCACCACATTCAAGATTCTCAAGGGAATCGACAGGGTTGATAAAGATAGGCTATTTAACACAAGGGGCACACGCACTAGGGGACACAGGTGGAAACTGAGTGCCCAAATGAGCCACAGAGATATTAGAAAGAACTTTTTTAGTGTCAGAGTGGTTGACAAATGGAATGCATTAGGAAGCAATGTGGTGGAGGCTGACTCCATACACAGTTTCAAGTGTAGATATGATAGAGCCCAATAGGCTCAGGAACCTGTACACCTGTTGATTGACGGTTGAGAGGCGGGACCAAAGAGCCAGAGCTCAACCCCCGCAAGCACAACTAGGTGAGTACACACACACACACACACACACACACACACACACACACACACACACACACACACACACACACACACACATATATATATATATATATATATATATAACAAATATGAATAAATAAAAGTACATGTAGTGGGAGGCCGCGCACGTGCGCTGGCCGGGAAATGTTGATAAGGGGCGCCCCACAGTTAAAGGTCAGAGGTGTTTTATCTCAGTAAACGTTATACTGTTATTAACGTTATTCCCCCAAACACTGTCCACCGTCTCTAGCAACATTGACCACAGTCTCCCACAAAACTGACAACAACCTTCCACCACAGTGACCACAGTCTACCACAACACTGACAATAGTAACCCACAACACTGACAACAGTCTCCCACAACACTGACCACAGTCTCCCAAAACACTGACAACAGTCTACCACAACACTGATAACAGTAACCCACAACACTGACAACAGTCTCCCACAACACTGACCACAGTCTACCACAACACTGATAGTCTCACACAACACTGACAACAGTCTCCCACAACACTGACAACAGTAACCCACAACACTGACCACAGTCTCCCACAACACTGACAACAGTCTCCCACAACACTGACCACAGTCTCCCACAAAACTGACCACAGTCTCCCACAACACTGACCACAGTCTCCCACAACACTGACAACAGTCTCCCACAACACTGACCACAGTCTCCCACAACACTGACCACAGTCTCCCACAACACTGACTACAGTCTCCCACAACACTGACCACAGTAACCCACAACACTGACCACAGTCTCCCACAACACTGACCACAGTCTCCCACAACACAGACCACAGTCTCACACAACACTGACAACAGTCTCCCACAACACTGACCACAGTAACCCACAACACTGACCACAGTCTCCCACAACACTGACCACAGTCTCCCACAACACTGACTACAGTCTCCCACAACACTGACCACAGTAACCCACAACACTGACAACAGTCTCCCACAACACTGACCACAGTAACCTACAACACTGACCACAGTCTCATATAACACTGACAACAGTAACCCACAACACTGAAACAGTCTCCCACAACACTGACAACAGTCTCACACAACACTGACAACAGTAACCAACAACACTGACAACAGTCTCCCACAACACTGACAACAGTCTCCCACAACACTGACAACAGTCTCCCACAACACTGACAACAGTCTCCCACAACACTGACAACAGTCTCACACAACACTGACAACAGTAACCAACAACACTGACAACAGTCTCACACAACACTGACAACAGTAACCAACAACACTGACAACAGTCTCCCACAACACTGACAACAGTCTCACACAACACTGACAACAGTAACCAACAACACTGACAACAGTCTCCCACAACACTGACAACAGTCTCCCACAACACTGACAACAGTCTCACACAACACTGACAACAGTAACCCACAACACTGACAACAGTCTCCCACAACACTGACAACAGTCTCACACAACACTGACAACAGTAACCAACAACACTGACCACAGTCTCCCACAACACTGACAACAGTAACCCACAAAACTGACCACAGTCTCCCACAACACTGACAACAGTCTCCCACAACACTGACTACAGTCTCCCACAACACTGACCACAGTCTCCCACAACACGGACCACAGTCTCCCACAACACTGACAACAGTCTCCCACAACACTGACCACAGTAACCCACAACACTGACCACAGTCTCACACAACACTGACCACAGTAACCCACAACACTGACAACAGTCTCATACAACACTGACAACAGTAACCCACAACACTGACAACAGTCTCCCACAACACTGACAACAGTCTCACACAACACTGACAACAGTAACCAACAACACTGACAACAGTCTCCCACAACACTGACAACAGTCTCACACAACACTGACAACAGTAACCAACAACACTGACAACAGTCTCCCACAACACTGACAACAGTCTCCCACAACACTGACAACAGTCTCCCACAACACTGACAACAGTCTCCCACAACACTGACAACAGTCTCCCACAACACTGACAACAGTCTCCCACAACACTGACAACAGTCTCACACAACACTGACAACAGTAACCAACAACACTAACAACAGTCTCCCACAACACTGACAACAGTCTCACACAACACTGACAACAGTAACCAACAACACTGACCACAGTCTCCTACAACACTGACAACAGTCTCCCACAACACTGACCACAGTAACCCACAACACTGACCACAGTCTCCCACAACACTGACCACAGTCTCCCACAACACTGACAACAGTCTCACACAACACTGACCACAGTCTCCCACAACACTGACCACAGTCTCCCACAACACTGACTACAGTCTCCCACAACACTGACCACAGTCTCCCACAACAATGACCACAGTCTCACACAACACTGACCACAGTCTCCCACAACACTGACCACAGTCTCCAACAACACTGACAACAGTCTCCCACAACACTGACCACAGTCTCCCACAACACTGACCACAGTCTCCCACAACACTGACAACAGTCTCACACAACACTGACCACAGTCTCCCACAACACTGACCACAGTCTCCCACAACACTGACCTCAGTCTCCCACAACACTGACCACAGTCTCCCACAACACTGACAACAGTCTCCCACAACACTGACTACAGTCTCCCACAACACTGACCACAGTCTCCCACAACACTGATCTCAGTCTCTCACAACACTGACCACAGTCTCCCACAACACTGACAACAGTCTCACACAACACTGACAACAGTAACCCACAACACTGACAACAGTCTCCCACAACACTGACAACAGTCTCACACAACACTGACAACAGTCTCCCACAACACTGACCACAGTAACCTACAACACTGACCACAGTCTCATACAACACTGACAACAGTAACCCACAACACTGACAACAGTCTTCCACAACACTGACAACAGTCTCACACAACACTGACAACAGTAACCCACAGCACTGACCACAGTCTCACACAACACTGACCACAGTCTCCCACAACACTGACCACAGTAACCTACAACACTGACCACTGTCTCATACAACACTGACAACAGTCTCCCACAACACTGACAACAGTCTCCCACAACACTGACAACAGTAACCCACAACACTGACAACAGTAACCAACAACACTGACAACAGTCTCCCACAACACTGACAACAGTCTCCCACAACACTGACAACAATCTCCCACAACACTGACAACAGTCTCCCACAACACTGACAACAGTCTCCCACAACACTGACAACAGTCTCCCACAACACTGACAACAGTAACCCACAACACTGACAACAGTAACCAACAACACTGACAACAGTCTCCCACAACACTGACAACAGTCTCCCACAACACTGACCACAGTCTCACACAACACTGACCACAGTCTCCCACAACACTGACAACAGTCTCACACAACACTGACCACAGTCTCCCACAACACTGACAACAGTCTCCCACAACACTGACCACAGTCTCACACAACACTGACCACAGTCTCCCACAACACTGACTACAGTCTACCACAACACTGACCACAGTCTCCCACAACACTGACCACAGTCTCCCACAACACTGACCACAGTTTCCAATAACATTGACCACAAATTAATTCATCTAAATTTAAGCATTAAATTCTAATAGGCCTATGAATAATGTATAATGTTAGGATTATAAAGAAAATGGCTTCAACAATATAATTAAGTATAATTTAACAACTATAATGTTCCGCAATTATTTTTTCAGATTTTATAATTAATATTTTTAATTGTATAATTATTATTATTAGTAGCAATGGTAATGTCTTCACATAGACATAGTAACGTAGAATAAAAGCCCACACTTGTGTATGTCTCAGGTGTGGAGTTTTCACATTATCTTGAGTGTGAAATTCTTGACATAAATTTCCCATATACACAAGTGTGTTTTTATCCTATATTATTATTTTTCTTCTTCTTCTTTTTATTATTATTATTATTATTATTATTATTATCCTTTTCTACTATAAAAATAATTATAATAAAATAATGCACAAAGACCTAACATCAGTTGGAAGCATAAGGAGGATTCGAACCTGCACCCTGGGTACTCTTAAGGACACGCATTAAGCCTCTGGACCACGATACGCTAAAAGTACTGTAAACTGGTATTCAAGTGAATCCTCTAAGAGGGGTGGTAATATGGGAGGCCTGGAGGCTCACTCACACACACCGTTCCTCCACTTCTCACTCGCTTACATTAACACAAAGTTATATAACACACGCACGGAAATTCAGTAATAATGAAAACGCACAATATTAAATGTTCTCCTCCTCGTCCATCACTACTCTCACTCCTCCATCACTGCTCTCCCCTTATTCCATCACTGCTCTCCCCCCTCCTTCATCACTGCTCTCCCCTCCTCCATCACTGCTCTCTCCCCTCCTTCATCACTGCTCTCCTCTTATTCCATCACTGCTCTCCCCCCTCCTCCATCACTGCTCCCTCCCTCTTCCATCACTGCTCTCCACTCCTCCATCACTGCTCTTCCCCCTCCTCCATCACTGCTCTTCCCCCTCCTCCATCACTGCTCTCCCTACTCCTCCATCACTGCTCCCCACTCCTCCATCACTGCTCTTCCCCCTCCTCCATCACTGCTCTTCCCCCTCCTCCATCACTGCTATCCCCTCTCCTCCATCATTGCTCTCCCCTCCTCCATCAATGCTCTCCCCTCCTCCATCACTGCTCTTCCCCCTCCTCCATCACTGCTATCCCCTCTCCTCCATCATTGCTCTCCCCTCCTCCATCATTGCTCTCCCCTCCTTCATCACTGTTCTCCCCTCCTCCATCACTGCTCTCCCCCTCCTCCATTATTGCTCACCCCTCCTCCATCATTGTTCTCCTCCCTCCATCACTGCTCTCCTCCCTCCATCACTGCTCTCCCTCTACTTCATCACTGCTTTCCCCTTCCTCATTCAATGGTCTCCTCCCTTCTCCAACACTGCTCTCCAACTCCTCCATCACTGCTCTCCCCCTTCTCCATCAATGGTCTCCCCCCCATTCTCCATCACTGCTCTCCACCTCCTCCATCACTGCTCTCCTCCTTCCTCCATCACTGCTCTCCCCTCCTCCATCATTGCTCTTCCCCCTCCTCCATCACTGTTTTTCCTTCTCCATCACTGTTCTTCCCCCTCCTCCATCACTACTCCCTCCTCCTCCATCACTGCTCTTCCCCCTCCTCCATCACTGCTCTGCCCTACTCCATCACTGATCTCCCCTCCTCCATCAATGCTCTCCCCCTTCTCCAGCACTGCTCTCTCCTCCTCTATCACTGCTCTCCCCTCCTCCATCACTGCTCCCTCCTTTCCTCCATCATTGCTCTTCTCCCTTCTCCATCACTTCTCCCCCCTCCTCCGTTAATGGTCTTCCCCCTCTTCCATCACTGCTCTCCCTCTCTTCCATCACTGCTCCCTTTCCTTCATCACTGCTATCCCCCTCCTCCATCACTGCTTTCCACCTCCTCCATCTCTGCTCTCCCCCTCCTCCATCACTTATCTCCTCTTCCTCCATCACTGCTCTCCCCTATCCTCCATCACTGCTCTCCCCCCTCCTCCATCACTGCTCTCACCCCTTCCATCACTGCTCATCCACCTCCTCCATCACTGTTCTCCTCCTCCTCCATCACTGCTCTCCCCCCTCCTCCATCACTGCTCTCCCCTCTTCCATCACTGCTCTCCCCTCCACCATCACTGCTCCCCCCTCTTCCATAACTGCTCCCCCTCCTCCATCACTGCTCTCCCCCCTCCTCCATCACTGCTCCCCCTCCTCCATCACTGCTTCCCCCTCCTCCATCACTACTCTCCCCCCTCCTCCATCACTGCTCTCCTCTCCTCCATCACTGCTCTTCCCTCCTCTATCACTGCTCTCCCCCTTCTCCATCACGGCTCTCCCCTCCTCCGTCACTGTTCTCCCCTCCACCATCACTGCTCTCCCCTCCTCTATCACTGCTCTCCCCTCCTCCATAACTGCTCCCCCCTCCTCCATCACTGCTCTCCCCCTCCTCCACCATCTCTGCTCTCCCCCTCTCCACCACTGCTCTCCCCCTTCCTCCATCACTGTTCCCCCCTCGTCCATCACTGCTCTACCACATCCTCCATCATTGCTCTTCCCCCTCCTCCATCACTGATCCCCCCTTCTCCATCACTGCTCTTCCCCCTCCTCTATCACTACTCCCTCCTCCTCCATCACTGCTCTCCCCTCCTCCATCACTGCTCTCCCCCCTTCTCCATCACTGCTCTCCCCTACTCCATCACTGTTCTCCCCTCCACCATCACTGCTCTCCCCTCCTCTATCACTGCTCTTTTCTCCTCCATCACCTCTCCCCCTTTTCCATCACTGCTCTCCCCCTCCTCCTCTCTGCTCTCCACTCCTCCATCACTGTTCCTCCGTCGTCCATCACTGCTCTCCCCCTCTTCCATCACTGCTCTCCCCCTTCTCCAACACTGCTCCACTTCCTCCATCACTGCTATTCCCCTCCTCCATCACTGCTCTGCTCCTCCTCCATCACTGCTCTGCTACTCCTCCATCACTGCTCCCCCTCCTCCATCACTGCTCTCCCCCCTCCTCCATCACTGCTCTCCCCCCTCCTCCATCACTGCTCTTCCCTCTCCTCCATCATTGCTCTTTCCCCTCCTCCATCACTGTTCCCCCCTTCTCCATCACTGCTCTTCCCCCTCTTCCATCACTGCTCTCCTCCTCCATCACTGCTCTCTCCTTCTCCATCACTGTTCTCCCCTTCTCTATCACTGTTCCCCCTCGTCCATCACTGCTCTTCCTTCTCCTCCATCGTTGCTCTTCCCCCTCCTCCATCACTGCTCTCCTATCCTCCATCACTGCTCTCCCCTCCTCCATCACTGCTCTCCTCCTTCTTCATCACTGATCTCCCCTCCTTCATCACTGCTCTCCCCTCCACCATCACTGCTCTCCCCTCCTCTATCACTCCTCTCCCCTCCTCCATCACTGCTCCCCCCTCCTCCATCACTGCTCTCCCCCCTCCTCCATCTCTGCTCTCCCCTCCTCCATCACTGCTCCCCCCTCCTCCATCACTGCTCTCCTCCCTCCTCCATTACTGCTCTCCCCCCTCCTCCATCACTGCTCTCCCCTCCACCATCACTGCTCTCCCTTCTTCTGTGTCACTGCTCTCCCCCTCCACCATCACTGCTCTCCCCCCTTCTGTGTCACTGCTCTCCACCCTCTTTCCCTTCTTTATTACTACTTTCCCTTTCCTAAATCACTGCTTTCCCCCTCCTCCATCACTGCTTCCCCCTCCTCCATCACTGCTCTCCTCCCTCCCTCCTCCATCACTGCTCTCCCTCTCCTCGGTCACTTCTCTCTTCCCTCCTCCTTCACTGCTCTCATCCCTCCTCTATCACTGCTCTCATCCCTCCTCCATCTCTGCTCTCCCCCTTCCTCCATCACTGCTCTCCCCCATACTCCATCACTGCTCCCCCGTCCTCCATCACTGATTTCCCCCTTCCTCCATCACTGCTCTCCTCCCTACTCCATCACTGCTCTTCAACTTCCTCCTTCACTGCTCTCCCCCTCCTCCATCACTGCTCTTCCCCCTCCTCCATCACTGCTCTCCCCCTTCTCCATCACTGTTCCCCCCTCGTCCAACACTGCTCTTCCCCCTCCTCCATCGTTGCTCATCCCCCTCCTCCATCACTGTTCCCCCTTCTCCATCACTGCTCTTCCCCCTCCTCCTCCTCCACCACTGTTCCCTTTTCTCCTTCACTGCTCTTCCCCCCTCCTCCATCACTACTCTCTCCTCCTCAATCACTGCTCTCCTGTCTCCTCCATCACTGCTCTCCACTCTTCCATCATTGCTCTCCCCTCCTCTATCACTGCTCTCCCCCCTCCTCCATCATTGGTCTCCCCTCCTCCATCACTGTTCTCCTCTCCACAATCACTGCTCTCCCCTCCTCCATCACTGCTCTCCCCTCCTCCATCACTGCTCCCCCTCCTTCATCACTGCTCTCCCCCTTACTCCATCACTGCCCTCCTCCCTCCTCCATCACTGCTCTTCAACCTCCTCCTTCACTGCTCTCCCCCTCCTCCATCACTGTTCTCCCCTCCTTCATCATTGCTCTTCCCCCTCCTCCATCACTGTTCCCCCCTTCTCCATCACTGCTCTCCTCCTCCATCACTGCTCCCCCTTCTCCATCACTGCTCTCCCCTCCTCCATCACTGCTCTCCCCCCTCCTCCATCACTGTTCTCCTCTCCACCATCACTGCTCTCCCCTCTTCTATCACTGCTCTCCTTTCCTCCATCACTGCTCCCCCTTCTCCATCACTGCTCTCACCCCTTCCATCACTGCTCTTCCCCCTCTTCCATCACTGCTCCCCTTCTTCATCAATGCTCTTTCACCCTCCTCCATCACTGCTTCCCCTCCTCTATCACTGTTCTCCCTCCTTCATCACTGCTCTCCCCCTCCTCTGTCACTGTACCTCTTCTCTTCCATCACTGCATTTCCCCCTCCTCCATTACTGCTGCCCCCTCCTCCATCACTGCTCTTCCCTCTCCTCCATCACTGCTCCCCCTCCTCCATCATTGCTCTTCCCCCTCCTCCATCACTGCTCTTCCCACTCCTCCATCACTACTCCCCCCTCCTCCATGACTGCTCTTCCCCCTCTTCCATCACTGCTCTCCCCCTTCTCCATCACTGCTTCCCCTCCTACATCACTGTTCTTCCCCCGTTCTCCATCACTGCTCTTCCCCTCTCCTCCATCACTGCTCCCCCGTCCTCCATCACGTCTCTCCCCCCTCCTCCATCACTTTTCTCCCGTCGTCCATCACTGCTCTCTCCCCTAATCCATCACAACTTCCCCCTCCACCATCACTGCTCTCCCCTCTTCTGCGTCACTGCTTTCCCCCCCCCCTCCTTCCCTTCTTCATCATTGCTTTCCCCTTCCTTCATCACTACTCTTCCCTCCTCCATCACTGCTCTCCCCCTCCTCCATCACTGCTCTTCCCTCCTCCATCACTGCTCTCCCCCTCCTCCATCACTGCTCTTCCCCAATTCCATCACTTCTCTCCCCCTCCTCCATCACTGCTCTCCTCCTCCTCCATCACTGCTCTTCCCCAATTCCATCACTTCTCTCCCCCTCCTCAATCACTGCTTTCCCCCTCCTCCATCCCTGCTCTCCCCCTCCTCCTTCACTTCTTTCTTAACTCCTTCTTCACTGCTCTCCTCCCTCTATTGTTGCTCTCCCCCTCCTCCATCACTGTTCCTCCTTCTCCATCACTGCTCTTCCTCCTCCTCCATCACTACTCCCTCCTCCTCTATCACTGCTATCCCCCCTCCTCCATCACTGCTCTCCCTTCCTCCATCACTGCTCTCCCCTCCTCCATCACTGCTCTCCCCTCCACCATCACTGCTCTCCCCTCCACCATCACTGCTCTCCCCTCCTCTATCACTGCTCTCCCCCTTCTCCATCACTGCTCTCTCCTCCTCCATCACTGCTCTCCCCTCCTCCATCTTTGCTCTTCTCCCCCCTCCATCACTGATCTTCATCTTCCTCCTTCACTGCTCTCCCCCCTCCTCCATCACTACTCTCCCCTCCTCCATCACTGCTCTCCCCTCCTCCTCACTGCTCCCCCCTCCTCCATCACGTCTCTCCCCTTCCTCCATCACTGCTCTCCACTCCTCCATCACTACTCTCCCCTCCTTCATCACTGCTCTTCCCCTCTTCCATCACTGCTCCCCCTCCTCCATCACTGCTCTCCCCTCTCCTCCATCATTGCTCTTCCCCCTCCTCCATCACTGTCCCCCCTTCACCGTCACTGCTACCCTTTCTCTATCACAGCTATCCCCCTCTTCCATCACTGCTCTCTCCCTCCTCCATCACTGCTCTCTCTCCTCCATCAATGCTCCCCCTCCTCCATCACTGCTCTTCCCTCCTCCATCACTACTTCCCTCCCTCCCGGTCGGCCGAGCGGCAGCACGCTGGGCTTGTGATCCTGTGGTCCCGGGTTCGATCCCGGGCGCCGGCGAGAAACAATGGGCAGAGATTCTTTCACTCTATGCCCCTGTTACCTAGCAGTAAAATAGGTACCTGGGTGTTGGTCAGCTATTACGGGCTGCTTCCTGGGGGGTGGAGGCCTGGTCGAGGACCGGGCCACGGGAACACTAAAGCCCCGAAATCATCTCAAGATAACCTCAAAATAACCCCCTCCTCAATCACTGCTCCCCTCTTCTGCATCACTGTTTTCCCCTCCTCCATCACTGCTCTCCCCCTCCTCCATCACTGTTCCTCTCTTCTGCATCACTGCTCTCCCCTCCTCCATCACTGCTCTCCCCCTCCTCCATCACTGCTCTCCCCCTCCTCCATCACTGCTCTCCCCCCTCCTCCATCACTGCTCTCCCCCTCCTCCATCACTGCTCTCCCCCTCCTCCATCACTGCTCTCCCCCCTCCTCCATCACTGCTCCCCTCTTCTGCATCACCGCTCTCCCCTCCTCCATCACTGCTCTCCCCCTCCTCCATCACTGCTCTCCCCCCTCCTCCATCACTGCTCTCCCCCTCCTCCATCACTGCTCTCCCCTCCTCCATCACTGTTCTCCCTTCCTCCATCACTGCTCTTCCCCCTCTACAATCACTGCTCTTCCCCTCTTCAATCACTGCTCTCCTCTCCTCCATCACTGCTCTCCCCCTCCTCCATCACTGCTCTCCCCTCCTCCATCTCTGCTCTTCCCCCTCTTCAATCACTGCTCTCCACTCCACCATCACTGCTCTTCCCCATTCTGCGTCACTGCTCTCCCCCTCCTCCATCACTGCTCTCCCCGGTCCTCCATCACTGCTCCCATCTGCATCACTGCTCTCCCCTCCTCCATTACTGCTCTCCCCTCCTCCATCACTGCTCTCCCCCTCCTCCATCACTGCTCTCCCCTCCTCCATCACTGCTCTCCCCTCTCCTCCATCACTGCTCTCCCCTCCTCCATCACTGCTCCCCTCTTCCTCCATCACTGCACTCCCCCTCCTCCATCACTGCTCCCCTCTTCTTCATCACTACTCTCCACTCCCTCATCACTGCTCTCCCTCCTCCTCCATCACTGCTCTCCCCCCTCCACCATCACTGCTCTCCCCCTCTCCCCCCTCCTCCATCACTGCTCTCCCCGGTCCTCCATCACTGCTCCCTTCTGCATCACTGCTCTCCCCTTCTCCAACATTGCTCTCCCCTCCTCCGTCACTGCCCTCTTCTCCTCCATCACTGCTCTCCCCTCCTTCATCACTGCTCTCCCTTCCTCCGTCACTGCCCTCTTCTCCTCCATCACTGCTCCCCAACATTACTATCACCGGTGAGGCTCAGATATACAATGTTGTTACACTTGTTTCATTATGGGAAGATGTTTTATCATATTGCAATTCTAAAACACAAGGAATATTACCAAGCAGTTCATGTCGTAACTAGCACAGAGGGTACAGACGCTGGTCTAGGCATGTCTGTTGGTCAGAATATTATTTAAGTCGCCTTAATAATTATCCAGAGGTTGGTGTGCCTTGAGCCCCCCTCCCCCCCCCTAAGCAAAGTGTGGTGTGTTAGTGAGTACACAAACACACAGTTGTGATGGGGACCCGTATACACTGTCTGAAGACATCCCAGTGTGATACTAGGTGCGTTTTGCCACTATCTGACGAGACTTTGGGAGCGTTCCTGGTGCTGGACGTGTACGAGGGGTTTAAGGTGCTCGCTGCGTCGCTGGGTCTCTCGTGGGCTGTTGCTCTAACTACCTTTTTCTCATAGTTGCTGTAACTACCCAGTTCTGAGAGGCAAGTGCTGGCTGTGGTACCTGCTTCAGAGCTGCCATATTATTGACCTGTAAAAGAAATAATATGACAAAAGGATTTTGCCGGAATATTCTGGATATGTTCAAATTAATTACGACCTACAGTGTTGTATGACCAACCTGTCCTCTTAAAAATAACGTCGCTTTTGGCTCGTATGCGCGCTAAGGCCAAAAGTGGATGTAATTTGAAATGAAATCGACTCACAAAAGTGACGTACTGTCCCGTTTTCTATTTGAGTCGTCCGGCCTACTAGGAAAGGTTAGGAGAGGAAACTTTTAATTAACTTTTACATAACGTTTTGAAACTTTATGAGAATTTCCTGCCCACCTAACCTACCTGAGGACCCTTAACTAACTGTTGTTGAAAAAAAAATCTCATATTTAATTTTATTTTTTCTCATTTTCAAATTACGTCCACTTTCGGCCAACCGGGCAAACGGCCACAAGCGACGTTATTTTTAAGAGGACAGGTAGTACACAGCGAAAGCGTTATATCTGAAGACTGTTGCACGCAAAACAGGAAAAGAAAAAGCTACTGGAGTGCAGGCAGTCAATGCCAGAATGCAGGCGGACAATGCGTGAAACGCTGCCTGAATTTTCAGTTGGAAGCCTCAGTACCCCTAAAGGATTCAGTGGAATCCCAGGTTGCATTGTATTTGACCATGTATTGGTGATGTGGTCTATGGTGTGTACTTGGGAGTACAAAGTGAGCGGGTCGAATTCTCTTCTTCGCTCCTAATGATTTTCTCATTGACACAACAAGTTGATGCGATTTCATTGTGAACAGTGTTAACATTTTGAACACTGTGAACATTGTGAACACTGAACAATGTTAACATTGTGAACATGGTGAATATTGTGAACATTGTGAACACTGAACAATGTTAACATTGTGAACATAGTGAACACTGTGATCATTGTGAACACTGAACATTGTGAACACTGTTAACATTGTGAACACTGAACAATGTTAACATTGTGAACACTGAACAATGTTATCATTGTGAACATTGAGAATACTGTGAGCATGGGTAACATTGTTACCCAATGTTACCCATGTTAACATGGGTGAACTTTGTGTACATTGTGAACACTGAACATTGTGAACATTGTGAATACTGTGAACACTGAACATTGTAAACATTGTGAACACTGTGAACATTGTAAACTTTATGAACACTGAACATTGTGAACACTGAACATTGTGAACACTGTGAACATTGTGAACACTATGAACACTGAGCATTTTGAACATTGTGAACACTATGAACACTGTGAACATTGTGAACATTATTAACAGTGTGAACACTGGGAACACTGTGAATTCTGTGAACATTGTTAACATTGTGAACACTGTGAACACTGAACATTGTGAATATTGTGAACACTATGAACACTGTGAACATTGTGAACACTGTGAACATTGTGAACACTGTGAGCATTGTTAACATTGAGAACATTGTTAACATTGTGAACACTGTGAACATTATAAACACTGAACATTATGAACATTGTGAACACTAGGAACACTGTGAACAATATGAACATTATTAATAGTGTGAACATTGTGAACATTGTCAACACTGTGAACACTGAACATTGTGAATATTGTGAACACTGTGAACATTGTGAACACTGTGAACATTGTGAACACTGTGAACATTGTGAACACTGTGAACATTGTGAACACTGTGAACATTGTTTACATTGAGAACATTGTTAACATTGTGAACATTGTGAACACTGTGAACATTGTGAACACTGTGAACATTGTGAACACTGAACATTGTTAACATTGAGAACATTGTTAACATTGTGAACATTGTGAACACTGTGAACATTGTGAACACTGTGAACACTGTGAACATTGTTAACATGGATAACATTGTTAACATTGTGAACACTGTGAACATTGTGAACACTGTGAACATTGTGAACATTATTAACAGTGTGAACACTGTTAACATTGTGAACACTGTAAACATTGTGAACACTGTGAACATTGTGAACACTATGAACACTGTGAACATTGTGAACACTGTGAACATTGTGAACACTGTGAACATTGTTAACATTGAGAACATTGTTAACATTGTGAACATTGTGAACACTGTGAACATTGTGAACACTGTGAACATTGTGAACACTGTGAACATTGTTAACATTGAGAACATTGTTAACATTGTGATCACTGTGAACATTGTGAACACTGTGAACATTGTGAACACTATGAACACTGTGAATATTGTTAACATTATTAACAGTGTGAACACTGAACATTGTGAACACTGTGAACATTGTCAACACTGTGAATACTGAACATTGTGAACACTGTGAACACTGAACATTGAGAACACTGTGAACATTGAGAACGCTGTGAACATTGTGAACATTATTAACAGTGTGAACACTGTGAACATTGTGAACACTGTGAACATTGTAAACATTGAGAACATTGTGAACACTGTGAACATTGTGAACACTGTTAACATTGTGAACATTATTAACAGTGTGAACACTGTGAACATTGTGAACACTGTGAACATTGTTAACATTGAGAACATTGTGAACACTGAACATTGTGAACACTGTGAACATTGTCAACACTGTGAATACTGAACATTGTGAACACTGTGAACACTGAACATTGAGAACACTGTGAACATTGTCAACACTGTGAACACTGAACATTGTGAGCACTGTGAACACTGAACATTGAGAACACTGTGAACATTGTGAACATTATTAACAGTGTGATCACTGTGGACATTGTGAACACTGTGAACACTGTGAACATTGTGAACACTGTGGACACCGTGAACATTGTGAACACTGTGAACACTCTTGACATTGTGAACATTCCTGACATTGTGAACACTCTGAACATTGTGAACACTCTGAACATTGTGAGCATTGTGAACATTGTGAACACTGAACATTGTGAACATTAATAACAGTGTGAACATTGTGAACACTGTTAACATTGTTAACACTGTGAACTCTGTGAACATTGTGAACATTGTGAACACTGTGAACATTAATAACACTGTGAACGTCGTGAACACTGTGAACACTGTAAACACTGTGAACACTATGAACACTGTGAACACTATGAACACTGTGAACACTGTAAACACTGTGAACATTGTGAGCACTGTGAACATTGTTAACATTATGAACATTGTGAACATTGTGAACAAGGCAGCATGAAAGAACGCATTTCCTTTTTTAAAAACACTGTATGGGTCATATTATATGTTGGTCAACTTATAGAAACTTAAATATACATATCACAATATATACACCTTCAGTCACATCAGAGTTCACAACATTGTTTCTGTCTTGCTCCAACAGAGAGAATATCGGAAACGGAGGAAAAACAACTTCAGGAAAAAGTGCCAAGCCAAAGGATGTCGAAAAGGAAAGGCAAGTTAATGAAGGATGCTGTACACGGGTACATCTCCCTCGACCCGCTCTGCGTCGCCATCACCAACACCCCACAGTTTCAGAGACTCAGGTAATAAATAACTTGCATTATGTAAATATTTTTGGAGTGTTAAGAGCATAAAAAATCAGTCAAGTGTATGTGTGCTGGCCTCAGCGACGTGCATCCTTGTTACATCCAATTGTTCTCTCTCGTGCACCTGTATATTCACTGTTTATAGCGTAACTGGGTATGGGCTTCAAATGTTCTATTTACTTAGAATACAACTGTTCTGCAGGTGTTCTACGCTGAATATTCCAGTGACCAATGTTTTTCTTTATCAATTGTTTGCTTGATTCGATTCCATTCTATATTAATTTGGTGGTTTCAAGTATATCATTAATCCCTTTTGGCGATTCATTTTGCCCATTTATGTACATTTCATCATTCGAATAGTTAACTGCGTTCGTCATTTTTCAGGAAAATATCAAATCAGCTTTCGTGATCTATCATCGTAAGAGTGGGTAATGGTTAACTGGAATACCTAAATTATCTGTGGCTGAATGTTCTCTAAAGAATGTTAACATTACAGGGCGAGCCAACACGCACTTTATAATCAGAGTGAAGTCTGACTTGGGTGAAGTAACTATGAAAGACAGCATAAGTATGGTTATGTAACGTGTATAATTATAAAGCTAAGTTTCGTATTTACTTTATTACATCCAATAGTACATATCAATCACGGCTTTAGGATTGTACAGAGTATTACTACAAAAATTATTTAAGCTAACATATTTGCCAATTTAGACACCGCTGAGTTGATGGCTGGAAGCACTTTATGTTACGTCTTAATATTCCGCGTTTGTAAACACTGATCCGCTCTCGTGAACCTATGTACTTAGATTGAAGGTTACATCCTTCGTGGGGGCAAGTGTACATGTATACAACGCTTGACTGCTGTAGAAGGTTCTCCGTCGGCTTCGGCCTTTTTTTGATAAGGAGTTCGGAAGTCTTCTTGGTTTTGTAGAATATTAGACTTCCAAGAAGCACTTCCGAACTCCTTATGAAAAACAGCCCGAAGCCGACGGGGAACCCTCTACAGCAGTCAAGCGTTGTATAAATGTACACTTGCCCCCACGAAGGATGTAACCTTCAATCCAAGTACATAGGTATGACGTCGACCAAGGTGACGAGGCGTTTGACATGCCATCTTCAATCCGGTGCCCCTAGGAATCACATGAGACAAGCCCATGACATCACCCTAACAAGAGAAATGTTGAACAAAAATACCTGTATAATAGACAAAACCCAAGATGCAAGAAGATTACAAATTCTTGAAGCAATTCACATTAGAATAGAACAACCTACCATGAACACCCAAATCACGGAACTATTTACTCTACCCACCATGAGAGTATGGACAAGACCAGATCATAACGATGCCAACACAGAAGACAATGTTCAACATAACAGGCCAATTACACTTGATTAATCTTTGTATGTAGATAGAAGCTGCCTCGTATGGGCCAATAAGCCTTCTGCAGTTACCTCTATTCTTATGTTCTTATGTTTGACCCCACATTTATTCCATATGACAGAAATCAGAAGATACAACTGACGATTTACTATAAAACCAAAAAAACGGCCAACCTACTCATGAGAAACTCTCCAGACACAAAGCAGAACGCTTTAAAAGAGACCAACAACGTCTATGCCTTCAAATGCCCACTTGGGGACTGTAAGCCTCAAAGAACTCAGTATATAGGCAAGACAACAACATCTCTTTCCAGGCGATTAACGATGCATAAGCAACAGGGCTCCATTAAGGAACATATAATCTCTTCCCACAACCAGACAATCACCAGAGAAATCTTAGCAAACAACACAGAAATCATCGATAGATACATCGATAGCAGGCGGCTTGACATCTGCGAGGCACTACACATCAAGAAGTCAACACCAGCAATCAACAGCCAATTAATGCACAACTATATTCTACCCACTTCAAGACTCCGCACCAATATAGAAGCATCAAGAAATATGGGCCAATAGGCCCTTTGCAGTTACTACCATCCTTACCTTCAATTTACCCAATTAATACCCAATTAATACCCATTGTTTTGTGTTCTGTCCTGTGTTGAAAGTTTTGTTCACCTCATCCAAAACTGTTGTAACATATCACCTCACCCAAAATGCGGGTATAAAATGAAAGCTGTTTAAATCATAGCGTAGTAAGAACTCTGTTTAGTGTTTGCAGGTTATAGTTGTGTGTGTGTAAACTAAAAGTCTTTGAAAATGTAATAAATTATTACGAAACGCGTTCAAGTGTCGCGTCAGACTAGAAATAAAAATGAATTTTGGAGAATTGATTTTTCAATTACCATCGGCAGTGAAAAGAAACATAAGAAATATTGAGAAATTCGTGTTAGAATTATTAATCATACTATTTCGGTCATATTTAATAATATATATATATATATATATATATATATATATATATATATATATATATATATATATATATATATATATATATATACTATATATTTACTATATATATATATATATGCTTACATAAGTCTATATTCTTACAGATACCTGAAGCAGTTGGGGGTAACTTACTTCGTGTACCCGGCCGCTGCCCACAACCGCTACGAACACTCTATAGGGTAAGTTTCTCCTTTACCCTTTTACCATGACGTTTTTACGTCTCAAAGTAACTCACACTGTAAGAACAGATTAGTTGAGAGTCTACACGTAAACTTTCACGTAGACACGTGACATGTAGACTCGTAGAGAGTAAGAACAGATTAGTCTGAGAGTAGTGTCTGTACATCAACTGATGTACAGGTTCCTTAGCCTATTTGGCTCTATCATATATACACATGAAGCTGTGTATAGAGCCTGTCTCCACCACATTACTTCCAATTGCATTCCATTTGTCAACCACTCTGATACTAAAAAGGTTCTTTCTAATATCTCTGTGGCTCATTTGAGCACTCAATTTCCACCTGTGTCCCGTAGTGCGTGTGCCACTTGTACTAAATAGACAGTCTTTATCTACCATATTAATTCCTTTCAGAATCATGTATGTGGTGATCATGTCCCCCTTAACTCTCCTGTCTTCCAGCAACATTAGGTTTAATTCCCGTAGTCTCTCTCCTCGTAGCTCATACCTCTCAGTTCGAGTTCCAGTCTGGTGGCAAATCTTTGAACCTTTTACAGTTAAGTCTTATACTTGACTAGACATGGACTCCATGCTGGAGCCGCATACCCCAGGATTTTTTTGACATATGTGGTATACAAAGTTCTGAATGATTCCTTACACAAGTTTCTAAAGGTCGTTCTTATGTTGGCCAACCTGGCATATGCCGCTGATGACCTCCTGATATGGGATTCATGGGACAGGTCTGATATCAACCACCAAGTCTTTCCCTCTCTCTGACTCTTGAAGAATTTCATCTTCCAAATGATACCTTTATCTGGCCTCTTGCTCCCTGCACCTATCGTCATTACACTTCATTTGTTTGGGTTAAACTCAAACAACCTTTTGTTCGACCATTCCCTTCAGTTTATCCAGGTCTTCTTGAACCCTCCAGCCGTTCTCCTCTGTCTTAACCCTTCTCATAATTTTGGCATCGTCAACAAACATTGAGAAGAATGAGTCTATACCCTCCGGGAGATCATTTACGTACATCAGACACAGGATAGGACCGAGTACAGACCCCTGTGGGACTCCACTGATGACTTCACGCCAATCTGAGGTCTCACCCCTCACTGTAACTCTGTTTCCTATTGCTTAGGTACTCCATTATCTACTGGAGTACCTTACCAGTTATTTCTGCCTGTCTCTCCAGCTTATGTACCAGCCTCTTATGGTGTACTGAGTCAAAGGCTTTCCGACAATCCAAGAAAATGTAGTACGCCCAGCCTTCTCTTTCTTGCATAATCTTTGTCACCTAGTCGTAGAATTCTATTAGGCCAGTCAGGCTAGACTGATCCTCCCTGAACCCATGTTGGCGATTTGTCACGAAGTCCCTTTTCTCCAGATGTGTTACTAGGTTTTTTCTCACGATCTTCTCCATCACCTTGCATGGTATACAAGTCAAGGACACTGGCCAGTAGTTCTGTGCCTCTTCTCTGTCAATCTTCTTGTATATTGGGACCACATTAGCCGTCTTCCATATTTCTGGTAGGTCTCCCGTTTCCAGCGATCTATTATACACTATGGAGAGTGGCAAGCAAAGTGCCTCTGCACACTCTTTCAATATCCATAGTGAGATTCCGTCCGGACCAACAGCCTTTCTCACATCCAGATCCAAAAGGTGTCTCTTGACCTCATCTCTTGTAATTTCAAACCCTTCCAAAGCCGCCTGGTTTACTGCCACCTCTCCTAGCACAGTGACCTCACCTTGTTCTGTTGTGAAGACCTCCTGGAACCTCTTGTTGACGTCTTCTCAACACACCTCTTTGTCATTCTCTGTATACTTACCCGTTCTAAGTTTCATCACCTGTTCTTTCACTGTTGTTTTTCTCCTGATGTGACTGTGGAGTAGCTTTGGTTCGGTCTTGGCTTTGTTTGGTATATCATTTTCATAATTTTCTCTGCTTCTCTTCTCAGTTTAACAGACTCATTCCTGGTTCTCTGGCATATCTCTCTGCTTTCTCGTGTTGTGTTTTTTGAAGTTCCTACACACGCCCTTTTGTTCAGTTCCTTTGCTTTCATACATGCTCTATTAAACCACGGATTCTTCTTTTGCTACTCGAATTTTTCCTTTTGTGCCGGGATAAACCTGTTTACTACCGCCTGACACTTTTGGGTGACATTGTCCATCATGTCTTGTACAGACTTAGCTCTGAGTTCTGTGTTCCATGGTATATCTCTTAGGAAACTTCTCATCTCCTCATAATTCCCCTTTCGGTACTCCAGCCTATTGTTTCCTAGTTCTGTTTGGTGGGAGATAAATCCTAGCTCTACCAGGTGCTCAAAGATCAGTACACTGTGATCACTCATTCCCAAGACTGCTTCCATCTTAACTTCCCTTATATCCCACTCATTTAGGGTAAATATCAGATCAAGCATAGCTTGTTCATCTTCCCCTCTAATTCTTGTTAGTCCCTTGATGTGTTGGCTTAGAAAGTTTCTTGTTGCCACGTCCAGCAGCTTAGCTCTCCATGTGTCTGGTCCTCCATGTGGGTCTCTGTTCTCCCGATCTATCTTCCCGTAGTTGAAGTCTCTCATGATTAGTAGTCCAGATGCATTTCTTCTAGCAACAGAAGCTGCTCTCTCTAATATGTTAATGGTGGCCATCATATTCCTGTTTGGGTCTTCTGTCATTTGGTGGTATGTTATATATGACTACGACTATAATTTTTTGTCCTCCAATTGCTATGGTACCTGTTATGTAGTCACTGGAACCTTCACAGCCCTAAATAACTATTTCCTCAAACCACAAGAATTTTCTTGCCAGCAGAGCTGCACAGTAGTCCTGTGGAAACACTGCATTTGCTATGATTTTTGTTAGCTTTATTTCTGTGAGTGCTATTATGTCTTGGTTTTCTTCTAGTACACTTTCTCCAAGTTCATTTGTTTTATTTGTACTTCCATCTATGTTAGTGTACAATGCCTTGAAACTCCCTTTCTTCTGTTCCTTCTCATGACCCCTTCTTTGTGAGCGTTATGCTGATGGGGGAAGCTGTTCCATTGGTGTGAGGATTTGTGAGGTGGATAACAGTGTCTCAGAAGATACTGGGGTGAGGGGTCAAGTGAAGGAGGGGGGACAGGGAGGGTATGTAATGAAGGGGAGGGGGACAGGGAGGAAAAGGGGGAGGGGGGACCATGGTGGGAGGGGGGGGGGGAAGGGTAGAAGGGTAGGAATGGGGTGAGATGGGAGGGAGGGTTGGGTGAGCATTTGAGCGGGGACATGCAAGGTTCAGGATAGGGAAGGTTTCTATACAGAGGAGGGTGGTGGAGTTTCCCTCCCCT
>NC_091170.1:26165260-26272760 GCF_040958095.1 Procambarus clarkii
TATGTGGTATACAAGATTGTGAATGATTCCTTACACAGGTTCCTGAAGGCTGTTCGGATGTTAGCCAGCCTCGCATATACCGCAGACGTAATTATTTTTATGTGGGCTTCAGGAGACAGGTTTGGTGTGATATCAACTTCTAGATCTTTCTCTCTCTGTCCGTTTCATTAAGTACTTCATCTCCAATTCTGTATCCTGTGTCTGGCCTCCTGTTTCCACCGCCTATTTTCGTTACTTCGCATTTAATCAGATTGAATTTTAACAGTCATTTGTTTGATCATTCATTCAGTCTGTCTAGGTCATCTTGTATCCTCCTACTATCATCCTCTGCTTCAATCATCCTCATAATTTTTGCATCATCATTAAACATTGAGAGAAACGAGTCTATACCCTCTGGGAGATCATTTACATATATCAGAAACAGTATAGGTCCAAGGACTGTCCCCTGCGGGATTCCACTTGTAACGTCTCGCCAATCTGAGACCTTACCCCTCACACTGACTCGTTGTCTCCTGTTGCTTCGGAGACTCCCTTTATCCAATGGAGTACCTTCCCTTTCACTCCAGCCTGCATCTCCAGCTTTTTCACTAGCCTCTTGTGTGGTACTGTATCAAACGCTTTCTGGCAATCCGAAAATATGCAGTCAGCTCACCCTTCTCTTTCTTGCTTGATTTTTGTTGCCTGGTCATAGAGTTCAAGTAACTCTGTGAGGCAAGGCTTGCCATCCCTGAACCCATGTTGATGCTGTGTTACAAAGATTTTTCGCTCCAGATGCTCCACTAGCTTTCCTCGCACAATCTTCTCCATCAGCTTGCATGGTATGCAGGTTAGGGACACTAGCCTGTAGTTCAGTGCCTCCTGTCTATCTCCTTTCTTGTACATCGGGACTACATTAGCTGCTTTCCAAATTTCTGGCAGTTCCCCTGTTGCCAGTGATTTGTTATACACTATGGAGAGTGGAAGGCACAGTTCTTCTGCTCCTTCCTTTTTGAGATATATACAAGAGTTGTTACATTCTTGTACAGCCAATAGTACGCGTCGCGTTTCGGGCAGGTCCCTTGAATACGATCCTCGCCGCGACGAATCGTTTTTACAACCAAGTACTCATTTTACTGTTGAGTTAAACAGAGGCTACAGTTAAGGATTTGCGCCCAGTAAATCCTCCCCGGCCAGGATACGAACCCATGACAAGTAGTCATGGGTTCTCCTTTAGTATCCAAGGGGAGATTCCATCTGGGCCTATAGCCTTTGTCACATCCAACTCTAGTAAACACTTCCTTACTTCCCCGCTGGTAATCTCAAACTCTTCCAATGGTTCCTGGTTAACTATTCCCTCTCTTATCTCTGGAATTTATCCTTGCTCTAAGGTGAAGACCTCCTGTGTGTGTGTGTGTGTGTGTGTGTGTGTGTGTGTGTGTGTGTGTGTGTGTGTGTGTGTGTGTAATTACCTAAGTGTAGTTACAGGATGAGAGCTACGCTCGTGGTGTCCCGTCTTCCCAGCACTCTTTGTCATATAACGCTTTGAAACTACTGACGGTCTTGGCCTCCACCACCTTCTCCCCTAGCTTGTTCCAACCGTCTACCACTCTGTTTGCGAAAGTGTATTTTCTTACATTTCTTCGGCATCTGTGTTTAACTAGTTTAAATCTATGACCTCTTGTTCTTAAAGTTCCGGGTCTCAGGAAATCTTCCCTATCGAATTTATAAATTCCTGTTACTATTTTGTATGTAGTGATCATATCACCTCTTTTTTTCTGTCTTCTAATTTTGGCATATTTAATGCCTCTAACCACTCCTCGTAGCTCTTGCCCTTCAGTTCTAGGAGCCACTTAGTAGCATGTCTTTGCAACTTTTCTAGTTTGTTGATGTGCTTCTTAAGATATGGGCACCACACAACTGCTGCATATTCTAGCTTTGGCCTAACAAAAGTCGTCAACAATTTCTTTAGTATATCGCCATCCATGTATTTAAAAGCAATTCTGAAGTTAGAAAGCGTGGCATAGGTTCCTCGCACAATATTCTTTGTGTGGTCCTCAGGTGATAGTTTTCTATCTAGAACCACCCCTAGTGTACTCACCTAGTTGT
The DNA here is from genome assembly GCF_040958095.1 of Procambarus clarkii. NCBI lineage: Eukaryota > Metazoa > Arthropoda > Malacostraca > Decapoda > Cambaridae > Procambarus > Procambarus clarkii. The sequence goes on from NC_091170.1 coordinate 26,167,346, forward strand.
ACTCACCTAGTTGTGCTTGCGGGGGTTGAGCTCTGGCTCTTTGGTCCCGCCTCTCAACCGTCAATCAACAGGTGTACAGGTTCCTGAGCCTATTGGGCTCTATCATATCTACACTTGAAACTGTGTATGGAGTCAGCCTCCACCACATTACTTCCTAATGCATTCCATTTGCCAACCACTCTGACACTAAAAAAGTTCTTTCTAGTATCTCTGTGGCTCATTTGGGCACTCAGTTTCCACCTGTGTCCCCTAGTGCGTGTGCCCCTTGTGTTAAATAGCCTGTCTTTATCAACCCTGTCGATTCCCTTGAGAATCTTGAATGTGGTGATCATGTCCCCCCTAACTCTTCTGTCTTCCAACGAAGTGGTGTAGTGGTAAGACACTCGCCTGGCGTTCCGCGAGCGCTATGTCATGGGTTCGTATCCTGGTCGGGGAGGATTTACTGGGCGCAATTCCTTAACTGTAGCCTCTGTTTAACGCAACAGTAAAATGTGTACTTGGATGAAAAAACGATTCTTCGCGGCAGGGGATCGTATTCCAGGGACCTGCCCGAAACGCTACGCGTACTAGTGGCTGTACAAGAATGTAACAACTCTTGTATATATCTCAAAAAAAGTGAGGTGCAATTCCCGTAGTCTCTCCTCGTAGCTCATACCTCTCAGCTCGGGTACTAGTCTGGTGGCAAACCTTTGAACCTTTTCCAGTTTAGTCTTATGCTTGACTAGATATGGACTCCATGCTGGAGCCGCATACTCCAGGATTGGTCTGACATATGTGGTATATAATGTTCTGAAAGATTCCTTACACAAGTCTCTAAAGGCCGTTCTTATGTTAGCCAACCTGGCATATGCTGCTGATGTTATACTCTTGATATGAGCTTCAGGGGACAGGTCTGGCGTGATATCAACCCCCAGGTCTTTCTCTCTCTCTGACTCTTGAAGTATTTCATCTCCCAAGTGATACCTTGTATCTGGTCTCCTTCTTCCTACCCCTATCTTCATTACATTACATTTGCTTTGGTTAAACTCTAACAACCATTTGTTCGACCGTTCCTGCAGCTTATCCAGGTCTTCTTGAAGCCTCAAGCTGTCCTCCTCTGTCTTAATCCTTCTCATAATTTTGGCGTCGTCAGCAAACATTGAGAGGAATGAGTCTATACCCTCTGGGAGATCATTTACGTATGTCAGAAACAGGATAGGTCCAAGCACAGAGCCCTGTGGGACTCCATTGGTGACTTCACGCCATTCTGAGGTCTCACCCCTCACTATAACTCTCTTCTTCCTATTGCTTAGGTACTCCCTTATCCACTGGAGCGCCCTACCAGTTACTCCTGCCTGTTTCTCCAGCTTATGCATCAACCTTTTACGGGGTACTGTGTCAAAGGCTTTCCGACAGTCCAAAAAAAATGCAGTCTGCCCATCCTTCTTTTTCTTGCTTAATCTTTGTCACCTGATCGTAGAATTCTATCAAGCCTGTAAGGCAAGATTTACCTTCCCTGAACCCATGTTGATGGGTTGTCACGAAGTCTCTTCTCTCCAGATGTGTTACTAGGTTTTTTCTCACAATCTTCTCCATCACCTTGCATGGTATACAAGTTAAGGACACTGGCCTGTAATTCAGTGCCTCTTGTCTGTTACCCTTTTTAAAGTGTGTGTGTACTCACCTAGTTGTACTCACCTAGTTGTGTCTGCAGGATCGAGCATTGACTCTTGGATCCCGCCTTTCGAGCATCGGTTGTTTACAGCAATGACTCCTGTCCCATTTCCCTATCATACCTGGTTTTAAAATTATGAATAGTATTTGCTTCCACAACCTGTTCCTGAAGTGCATTCCATTTTCCCACTACTCTCACGCTAAAAGAAAACTTCCTAACATCTCTGTGACTCATCTGAGTTTCAAGCTTCCATCCATGTCCCCTCGTTCTGTTACTATTCCGTGTGAACATTTCGTCTATGTCCACTCTGTCAATCCCTCTGAGTATTTTATACGTTCCTATCATGTCCTCTCCTCTCCCTTCTTCTTTCTAGTGTCGTAAGACACAGTTCCCTCAGGCGCTCCTCATACCCCATCCCTCGCAGCTCTGGGACGAGTCTCGTTGCAAACCTCTGAACCTTTTCCAGTTTCATTATATGCTTCTTCAGATGGGGACTCCATGATGAGGCGGCATACTCTAAGACTGGCCTCACGTAGGCAGTGTAAAGCATCCTAAATGCCTCTTTACTTAGGTTTCTGAATGATGTTCTAACTTTTGCCAGTGTAGAGTACGCTGCTGTCCTTATCCTATTTATATGTGCCTCAGGAGATAGATTAGGTGTTACGTCCACACCCAGGTCTCTTTCGCGCGTCGTCACAGGTAGGCTGTTCCCCTTCATTGTGTACTGTCCCTTTGGTCTCCTATCTCCTAGTCCCATTTCCATAACTTTACATTTGCTCGTGTTGAATTCCAGTAGCCATTTCTCTGACCATCTCTGCAACCTGTTCAGGTCCTCTTGGAGGATCCTGCAATTCTCATCTGTCACAACTCTTCTCATCAACTTTGCGTCATCCGCAAACATCGACATGTAGGACTCTACGCCTGTAAACATGTCGTTAACATATACAAGAAATAGAATTGGTCCCAGCACCGATCCTTGTGGTACTCCACTTGTTACTGTTCGCCAGTCCGACTTCTCGCCCCTTACCGTAACTCTTTGGCTCCTTCCTGTTAGGTAGTTCCTTATCCATGCTAGGACCTTTCCCCCCACCCCCGCCTGCCTCTCGAGCTTGAACAGCAGTCTCATGTGCGGTACTGTATCAAAGGCATTTTGGCAGTCCAGAAATATGCAGTCTGCCCAACCATCTCTGTCCTGTCTTATCCTCGTTATTTTATCATAGAATTCCAGAAGGTTTGTTAGGCACGATTTCCCTGTCCAGAACACATGTTGATGTGTGTTCACAAACCTAATGTTCTCCAGGTGTGCAACCAGTCGTAGCCTAATTATTCTTTCCAGTATTTTACAGGGGATGCTTGTCAGTGATACAGGTCTATAGTTAGGTGCCTCCTCCCTATCACCTTTCTTGAAGATCGGCACGACATTTGCCTTCTTCCAGCAACTGGGCAATTCTCCCGACATAAGTGACTCATTAAAGATCATTGCCAGAGGCACGCTGAAGGCCTGCACTGCTTCTTTTAGTATCCATGGTGATACTTTGTCTGGTCCAACTGCATTAGTTGCATCTAGAGTTGTCAACTGTTTCATTACCTCCTCTGCTGTCACCTCTCTATCTGATAGTCTTTCATCTAGGGTAACCCCTACCAACAATGGGAGCTGCTCAGGCTCGGTAGTGAACACTCCATGGAAACTGGCATTCAGTGCCTCGCAGATTTCCTTGTCACTTTCAGTATATGCCCCCTCTCTTCCTTAGTCTTGTCACTTGGTCGTTCACCGACATTTTTCTTCTTATATGACTGTAGTAACTTAGGTTGTTTTTTCGCTTTGATTGCAATATCGTTCTCATAGTCCCTTTCCGATGTTCGTCTTATGTTAATGTAATCGTTCCTAGCTCTGTTGTATCTGATCCTGTTGTCCTCTGTCCTTTGTCTTCTGTACTTCCTCCACTCCCGCCTGCTGGCCATATTTGCTTCCTGACACTGTCTATTAAACCATGGGTTATTATATTCCTTTGTATTTTTTCCCTTTATTGTTGGTATAAATCTCTCTTCGGCCTCCTGGCATATCTGTATGACTAGGTCCATCATAACTTGGACTGTTTTTCCTCTAATTTCTTCCTCCCACTGCACTTCACCCAGATAGTCCCTTATCCTCTTATAGTCCCTTTTCCTGTAGCCAACTCTCCTTTCCCAGATCTCTTGTTCCATGGTCATAAGTTTGAATTCCATCATGTAGTCAAAGACTAGGACACAATGGTCACTGGCCCCTAGAGGTATTTCATGCTCTAAATTCTCGATATCTTCTACGTTCTGGGTGAAAATCAGGTCTAATAGGCTCGGTGCATCTCATCCTCTTTCCCTTGTGTCTTCCTTCACATGTTGTGTTAGGAAATTCCTGTCTATAACATCTACTAATTTTGCTCCCCACGTTTCGTCCCCTCCATGGGGATTCCTTGATTCCCAATTTATCTCTCCATGATTTAGGTCCCCCATGATCAGCAGCTTCGCTCTCATTCTGTGGGCTAGTGTTGCTGCCTTCTGCAGTTCATCAATACATGCCTTGTTGTTGTCATCATACTCCTGCCTGGGTCTTCTACTGTTTGGTGGGGGATTGTAGATTACCAAGATCACAATCTTCCTCCCATCTACTGTCAGAGTAGAGTGAATAAACTAGGTGAATACAACTAGGTGAACACAACTAGGTGAATACACTCACCCACACACACACATTTAGGGCGTAGGGAGGCATTTAGGGCGCTTTACACTGCCTACGTGAGGCCAGTCTTAGAGTATGCCGCCTCATCATGGAGTCCCCATCTGAAGAAGCATATAATGAAACTGGAAAAGGTTCAGAGGTTTGCAACGAGACTCGTCCCAGAGCTACGAGGGATGGGGTATGAGGAGCGCCTGAGGGAACTGTGCCTTACGACACTAGAAAGAAGAAGGGAGAGGGGGGACATGATAGGAACGTATAAGATACTCAGAGGGATTGACAGAGTGGACATAGACGAAATGTTCACACGGAATAGTAACAGAACGAGAGGACATGGATGGAAGCTTGAAACTCAGATGAGTCACAGAGATGTTAGGAAGTTTTCTTTTAGCGTGAGAGTAGTGGGGAAATGGAATGCACTTCAGGAACAGGTTGTGGAAGCAAATACTATTCATAATTTTAAAACCAGGTATGATAGGGAAATGGGACAGGAGTCATTGCTGTAAACAACCGATGCTCGAAAGGCGGGATCCAAGAGTCAATGCTCGATCCTGCAGACACAACTAGGTGAGTACAACTAGGTGAGTACACACACACAGAGTGTGTGTGTGTGTGTATGTGTGTGTGTGTGTGTGTGTGCGTGTGTGTGTGTGTGTGTGTGTGTGTGTGTGTGTGTGTGTGTGTGTGTGTGTGTGTGTGTGTGTGTGTGTGTGTGTGTGTGTGTGTTCATCTAGTTGTATTCACCTAGTTGTGTTCACCTAGTTGTATTCACCTAGTTGTGTTTGCGGGGGTTGAGCTTTGCTCTTTCGGCCCGCCTCTCAACTGTCAATCAACTGTTTACATAGACGTATCTGGCAGCTTTCTCAAAATCCAAATGTCGAGTACACAATTAATGTGTCAACCTTGTGAAAGAGAAAACATACGCTCTCTTGAACATTATATTGTAGAATGTCCCATATTGACTGACTTTCGCCCTCCTGGGCTATGGTATGCTGAACTGTGTAATTACTATATGAGTACTGGAACACTTGATGATATATTGGACTTGTACCCAAGATTAACCATGTAATGTATCAATTATATAATGTATGTATGTGATGTAACTATATAACCTGAGCTTGTAAAAGCACCTTCATCACCTTCAGTGATTAAGTGCTTAATTGCACACTAGTTTCTCTATCAACTATCTCACTCTGCCAGAGTAAAAGAGACAAATGTATGTGAATGCATGTGTGTGTGTATATATATGTATGTATATATGTATGTATACATGTATGTATATATGTATGTGTACATATATATGAGTGTGTGTGTGTATGTATGTGTACATATATATGAGTGTGTGTGTATGTATGTGTATGAGTATAAAGTACATATGGAAGCTGATCAGAATTACATTTCACCTTTGTAAATGCACATTAATGACACTATGTAAAAGACACATCGAACACTTTATGTAGGGCATACGTAAATCTGTGTATCTATGTATTTACGTATGTAGGTTAGCTTAGCATTTTAAAAGCACCTAATCACCTTCTGTGGTTGATTGTTCGATAAACTCTTGAACTATATGTTTAACACATCTCTAACCCTGTCCATGGAGGACAGAAGAAAATGTATATATGCTGGTTAGCATTGTAAATGTGTGGCCACGTCTCTGGTAGAAAAAAAACTGTTTACTAACTACTTTTTTTCCCCCACATCACACACACACCCCAGGAAGCAGACCGTGACAGCGGACTAATTCCCAGGTACCTATTTACTGCGAGGTAACAGGGGCATTAAGGGTGAAAGAAACTTTGCCCATTTGTTTCTGCCCCGTGCGGGAATCGAACCCGCGCCACAGAATTACAAGTCATGCGCGCTATCTACCAGGCTACGAGGCACCCGTGTGTGTGTGTATGTGTGTACTCACCTAATTGTGCTTGCGGGGGTTGAGCTCTGGCTCTTTGGTCCCACATCTCAACTGTCAATCAACTGATGTACAGATTCCTGAGCCTACTGGGCTCTATTAAATCTACATTTGAAACTGTGTATGGAGTCAGCCTCCACAACATCATTGCCTAATGCATTCCATCTGTTAACTACTCTGACACTGAAAGAAGTTCTTTCTAACGTCTCTGTGGCTCATTTGGGTACTCTTCCCTATTCCTAAAAACAGTTTATGTTTATCTACCCTGTCAATTCCTCGGAAAATTTTGTAGGTAGTGATCATGTCTCCCCTTACTCTTCTGTCTTCTAGTGTCGTGAGGTGCATTTCTCGCAGCCTTTCTTCGTAACTCATGCCTCTTAGTTCTGGGACTAACCGAGTGGCATATCTATGAACTCTTTCAAGCTTCGCCTTGTGCTTGATAAGGTACGGGCTTCATGCTGGGGCCGCATACTCCAGGATTGGTCTTACATATGTGGTATACAAGGGTCTGAATGATTCCTTACACAGGTTTCTGAAAGCAGTTCTGATGTTAGCCAGCCTCGCATACGCCACAGATGTTATTCTTTTGATGTTGGTTTCAGGACACAGGGTTGGTGTGATATCAATTCCTAGATCTTTCTCTCTGTCCGTTTCTTGAAGAACCTCATCTCCCATTCTATATTCTGTGTCTGGCCTCCTGTTTCCACTGCCTAGTTTAATTACCTTACATTTACTCGGGTTGAACTTTAGTAGCCATTTGTTGGACCATTCATGCAGTCTGTCTAAGTCATCTTGCAGTCTCATACTGTCTTCCTCCGTCTTAATCCTCCTTATAATTTTTGCGTCATCAGCAAACAATGAGAGGAATGATTCTATACCATCTGGAAAATCATTTACATATATAAGAAACAGTATGGGTCCAAGGACTGAACCCTGCGGGACCCCACTGGTGACGTCTCGCCAATCTGATACCTCACCCCACACATTGACTCGCTGCCTTCTGTTTCTTAGGTACTCCCTTATCCAATGGAGTACCTTCCCTTTCACTCCTGCCTGCATCTCCAGCTTTCGCACTAGTCTCTGGTGTGGTACTTTGTCAAAGGCTTTCTGGCAATCCAAAAATATGCAGTCTGCCCACCCCTCTCTTTCTTGTCTGATTCTTGTTGATTGATAGTAGAATTCAATTTATCCTGTGAGACATGACTTGCCATCCCTGAAAACATGTTGGTGTTGTGACACAAAGTTCCTTCGCTCTAGAAGTTCGACTACCTTTTTTCTCACAATTTTCTCTATTAACTTGCATGGTGTGCAAGTTAGGGACACTGGCCTGTAGTTCAGTGCCTCATGTCTATCCTCCTTCTTGTATATCGGGACTACGTTTGCCGCCTTCCAAATTTCTGGCAATTCACCTGTTACCAGTAATTTGTTATACACCATGGAGAGTGGCAGGCACAGTGCTTCTGCTTCTTCCTTTAGTATCCATGGTGATATTCCATCCGGGCCTATAGCCTTTGTCACATCAAACTCTAGCTAAAGCTTCCTTACATCTCCACTAGTAATCTCAAATTCCTCTATTGGTGCCTGATTCATAATTCCTTCTCTTATATCTGGAACTTCTCCTTGCTCTAATGTGAAGACTTCCTGGAATTTCATATTGAGTTCCTCACACACTTCTTTGTCATTTGTAGAGAATCTGTCTGCCCCTATCCTCAGTTTCATTACCTGTTCCTGCACTGTTGTCTTTCTCCTGATGTGGTTGTGCAGCAATTTGGGTTGGATCTTAGCCTTGCTTGTTGTGTGTGTATGTACTAACCTAATTGTGCTTGCGGGGGTTGAGCTTTGGCTCTTTGGTCCCGCCTCTCAACTGTCAATCAACTGGTGTACAGATTCCTGAGCCTACTGGGCTCTATCATATCTGCATTTGAAACTGTGTATGGAGTCAGCCTCCACCACATCACTTCCTAGTGCATTCCATTTATTAACTACTCTAACAATGATAAAATTCTTTCTAACGTCTCTGTGGCTCATCTGGGTACTAAGTTTCCACCTGTGTTCCCTTGTTCGTGTCCCACCCGTGCTGAAGAGTTTGTCTTTGTCCACCCTGTCAATTCCCCTGAGAATTTTGTAGGTGGTTATCATGTCTCCCCTTACTCTTCTATTTTCCAGGGATGTGAGGTTCAGCTCCTTTAGCCTTTCCTCGTAGCTCAATCCTCTCAGTTCCGGGACGAGCCTGGTGGCATACCGCTGAATCTTCTCTAACTTTGTCTTGTGTTTAACTAGGTATGGACTCCAGGCTGGAGCTGCATACTCCAGGATTGGTCTTACATAAGTGGTATATAGGGTTCTGAGAGATTCCTTACACAAGTTTCTGAAGGCAGTTCTTATGTTGGCCAGTCTAGCATATGCCGCTGATGATATTCTTTTGATGTGGGCCTCTGGGGACAGATTCGGTGTGATATCAACCCCCAGATCCTTCTCTCTATTTGACTCTTGCAGGATTTCCCCTTCCAGATGATACCTTGTGTTCAGCCTCCTGCTCCCTTCGCCTAATTTCATCACCTTACACTTTCCCGAGTTGAACTTTAGCAGCCATTTTCTAGACCATTCCTCCAGTTTATCCAGGTCATCCTGTAGTCTCTGTCTATCTTCATCCATCTTGATTCTTCTCATAATTTTTGCATCATCAGCAAACATCGACAGCAATGAGTCTATACCCTCTGGAAGATCGTTCACATATATTAGAAACAGGATGGGTCCAAGTACTGAGCCCGGTGGGACTCCGCTGGAGACATCTCGCCACTCCGATGTCTCCCCCCTCACCGTTACTCGCTGTTTCCTGTTGCTTAAGTACTCCTTTATCCACTGGAGCACCTTCCCCTTTACTGTTGCCTGTTACTCCAACTTTTTTAACAGCCTTTTATGGGGTACTGTGTCAAAGGCTTTTTGGCAATCCAGGAAAATGCAGTCGGCCCACCCTTCTCTTTCCTGCCTAATTTTCGTTGCCTGGTCATAAAATTCTATTAAACCTGTGAGGCACGATTTACCATCTCTGAACCCATGTTGGTGGTGCGTTACAAAGTTATTTCCCTCCAGATGCTCTACGAGCCTTTTCCTCACGATCTTCTCCATCACCTTGCATGGTATACAAGTTAAGGAAACTGGCCTGTAATTCAGTGCCTCTTGCCTGTCACCCTTTTTGTATATTGGGACCACGTTAGCTGTCTTCCAACTTTCTGGTAAGTCTCCTGTTTCCAGTGACCTGTTATACACCATAGAGAGTGGCACACTTAGTGCTTCTGCACCTTCCTTTAGTATCCATGGTGAGATTCTATCGGGCCCAACTGCCTTTGTCACATCCAGCTCCAGCAAACACATTTTGACCTCATCACTGGTGAGGTCAAATTCCTCCAAGGTTGCTTGGTTTGCCGCCTCCTCATTTAGTGCAGGGGCTTCTCCTTGTTCTATTGTGAAGACCTCCTGGAATCTCTTGTTGAGTTCTTCACACACCTCCTTGTCATTCTCTGTGTATCTGTTCTCCCCTTTCCGCAGCTTCATCACTTGTTCCTTCACTGCTGTTTTCCTCCTGATGTGGCTGTGGAGCAGCTTTGGTTGGGTCTTGGCTTTACTCGCAATGTCATTTTCAAACTGTCTCTCTGCTTCCCTCCTCACTCTGATGTGTGTGTGTGTGTGTACTCACCTATTTTTGCTTGCAGGATCGAGCATTGGCTCTTCGATCCTGCCTTTCCAGCCATCGGTTGTTTACAGCAATGACTCCTGTCCCATTTCCCTATCATACCTAATTTTAAAATTATGAACAGAGTTTGCTTCCACAACCTGTTCCCCAAGTGCATTCCATTTTTCCACTACTCTCACGCTAAAAGAAAACTTCCTAACATCTCTGTGACTCATCTGAGTTTCCAGTTTCCACCTATGTCCTCTCGTTCTGTTATTATTACGTGTGAACATTTCATCTATTTCCACTTTGTCAATTCCCCTGAGTATTTTATATGTTCCTATCATATCTCCTCTCTCCCTTCTTTTCCTTAGTGTCGTAAGGTTCAATTCCCTCAAACGTTCTTCATATCCCATCCCTCGTAACTCTGGGACAAGCCTCGTCGCAAACCTCTGAACCTTTTCTAGTTTCCTTATGTGTTTCTTCAGGTGGGGGCTCCATGATGGCGCGGCATACACTAAGACTGGTCTCACGTAGGCAGTGTAAAGCGCCCTAAAAGCCTCCTCATTTAGGTTTCTGAATGAAGTTCTAATTTTCGCCAGTGTAGAGTACGCTGCTGTTGTTATCCTATTAATATGTGCCTCAGGAGTTAGATTAGGTGTCACATCCACTCCCAGGTCTCTTTCTCGAATCGTTACAGGTAGGCAGTTCCCCTTCATTGTGTACTGTCCTTTTGGTCGTCTATCACCTGATCCCATTTCCATAACTTTACATTTACTGGTGTTGAACTCCAGTTGCCATTTCCCTGACCATCTCTGCAACCTGTTTAAGTCCTCTTGGAGGATCCTACAATCCTCATCTGTCACAATTCTTCTCATTAATTTTGCGTCATCCGCAAACATTGGCATGTATGATTCCACTCCTGCAAACATATCATTTACGTAAATTAGAAAGAGGATTGGGCCCAGCACCGATCCTTGAGATACTCCACTCGTTACTGTTCGCCAGTCCGACTTCTCGTCCCTTACCATTACCCTCTGGCTCCTTCCTGTTAGGTAGTTCCTCACCCATGCTAGGGCCTTTCCGCTTACTCCTGCCTGCCTCTCAAGTTTGTAAAGCAGTCTCATGTGTGGTACTGTATCAAAGGCCTTTTGGCAGTCAAGAAATATGCAGTCTGCCCAGCCTTCTCTGTCCTGCCTTATCCTTGTTACTTTATCATAGAATTCTAAAAGGTTTGTTAGGCATGATTTCCCTGTCCAGAACCCATGTTGGCGCTTGTTTACAAACCCAATGCTCTCCAGATGCTTAACAAGTCTTAACCTAATTATTCTTTCAAGTATTTTACAGGGGATGCTTGTCAGTGATACGGGTCTGTAGTTAAGTGTCTCCTCCCTATCACCTTTCTTGAAAATCGGTACATTTGCCTCCTTCCAGCAACTGGGCAATTCTCCCGACATAAGTGACTCATTAAAGATCATTGCCAGAGGCACGCTGAGAGCCTGCGCTGCCTCTTTTAGTATCCACGGTGATTCTTTGTCTGGTCCAACCGCTTTAGTTGCATCCAGTGTTGTCAACTGTTTCATTACCTCCTTTGCTGTCACCTCTATATCTGATAGTCTTTCATCTAGGGTAATCTCTTCTAACAATGGGAGCCACTCAGGCTCGGTTGTGAACACTCCATGGAAACCTGCATTCAGTACCTCACAGATTTCCTTGTCGCTTTCTGTATATGCCCCTTCTGTTTTCCTCAGTCTTGTCACTTGGTCATTTACCGACATCTTCCTTCGTATATGGCTATGTAGTAATTTAGGTTGCTTTTTCGCTTTGATTGCATTATCATTCTCATAATTTCTTTCCGACACTTGTCTTATGTTAATGTAATCGTTCCTAGCTCTGTTACATCTAATTCTGTTGTCCTCTGTCCTTTGTCTTCTGTACTTCCTCCACTCCCTCCTGCTTCTCACTTTTGCTTCCTGACACTGTCTATTAAACCATGGGTTATTATATTCCCTCCTGCTTTTTTTCCTTTACTGTTGGAATAAATCTCTCTTCAGCCTCCTTGCATTTCCATATGACTTGGTTCATCATATCTTGCACTGTTCTCCTCTAATTTCTTCCTCCCACTGCACTTCTCCCAGGTAATCCCTTATCCTTCTGTAATCAAGTCTCCTTACTCGGACCTCTTGTCCTTTGGTCACAATTTTAAGCTCCATCATGTAGTCAAAGACTAGGACACAATGGTCACTGGCCCCTAGTGGTATTTCATTTTCCAACTGCTCGATGTCTTCTACATTCTGGGTGAAAACGAGGTCTAATAGGCTGCACGTATCCCCTTCTCTTTTCCTAGTGTCTTCCTTCACATGCTGTGTTAGAAAAAAATCCTTGTCAATAATGTCTACTACCTTCGCTCCCCAAGTCTCCTCCCCGCCATGGGGATTCTTCGTTTCCCAATCTATCTCTCCGTGATTTAGGTCCCACATGGCCAGCAGCTTCGCTCTCATTCTATGCGCTATATTTGCTGTCCTCTGCAGTTCATCTATAAATGCCTTGTTGCTGTCCTCATACTCCTGCCTGGGCCTTCTACTGTTTGGTGGGGGATTGTAGAGTAACAAGAATACAATCTTCTTCCCATCCACTGTCAGAGTTCCATGTATGGAGTTCGTGCTTTCATTGGTACCCGGATTTTCCAGCTCATCAAACTTCCATTTCCGCTTTATTAGGAGTGCCACTCCTGCTCCCTGTCTCTGTGTCCTTTCTTTTCTTATCACCTGGTACCCCTCTGGAAAGATTGCATCTGAGATCATGCCATTTATTTTAGTTTCCACTATTGCCACTATGTCTGGGTCTGCCTCACTAACTCTTTCTTTTATCTCTTCTGCTTAATTGGATACCCCATCAGCATTGGTGTACCAAACCATGAGACTCTTCTTGGAAACTCTGGTGCCAGAGTTCCCCCTTTTGCCGGGGGTCTGGAGGGGACTGGGGTGTGTCTGGGGGGCGAGTGGGGGCTGTGGGGGTGTCTGGGGGGGGCGATTGAAGGCTGTGGGGGTGTCTGGGGGGGTGCTAGTGGGGTGCCTGGGAGTGCCTGGTAGGCTAATGGGGTCTGGGCATCTAGGGGGGTAGAAAGGGCATAATGGGTCTGAAAGTTAGGGAGAGTCTGAATAACATAGGGGGGTTGAGAAATAGGGTGAGACTGAGAGTCAGATAGAGGTTGAGAGGTTGGGGGGGAGAGGGATATTGAGGGCAGAGGGCTGAGAGGAGAATGGAACATGGGTGCTGGGGGTGGAATAGAGGGTGTATTAGTTAGGGGGGAATCGGGGGTAGGTGGGGGTTTTGGGGTAGAAGAGGGGAAGAGGGAGATGGGGAAAGATGTTAGGGGGTCACAGGTGAGATGTGTGTGTGTGTGTGTGTGTGTGTGTGTGTGTGTGTGTGTGTGTGTGTGTGTGTGTGTGTGTGTGTGTGTGTGTGTGTGTGTGTGTGTGTGTATGTGTGTGTGTGTGTGTGTGTGTGTGTGTGTGTGTGTGTGTGTGTGTGTGTGTGTGTGTGTGTGTGTGTGTGTGTGTGTGTGTGTGTGTGTGAACTCACCTAGTTGTACTCACCTAGTTGTGTTTGCGGGGGTTGAGCTCTGGCTCTTTGGTCCCGCCTCTCAACCGTCAATCAACAGGTGTACAGATTCCTGAGCCTATTGGGCTCTATCATATCTACACTTGAAACTGTGTATGGAGTCAGCCTCCACCCTGCGTGGAGTGTGTGTGTGTGTGTGTGTGTGTATTCACGTAGTTGTATTCACGTAGTTGTGTTTGCGGGGGTTGAGCTTTGCTCTTTCGGCCCGCCTCTCAACTGTCAATCAACTGTTTACTAACTACTTTTTTTTCAACACCCCACACACACACCCCAGGAAGCAGCCCGTGACAGCTGACTAACTCCCAGGTACCTATTTACTGCTAGGTAACAGGGGCATTCAGGGTGAAAGAAACTTTGCCCATTTGTTTCTGCCTCGTGCGTGTGTGTGTGTGTGTGTGTGTGTGTGTGTGTGTGTGTGTGTGTGTGTGTGTGTGTGTGTGTGTGTGTGTGTGTGTGTGTGTGTGTGTGTGTGTGTGTACTCACCTATTTGTACTCACCTATTTGTGCTTGCAGGGGTTGAGCTCTGGCTCTTTGGTCCCGCCTCTCAACTGTCAATCACCTGGTGTACAGATTCTTGAGCCTACTGGGCTCTATCATAACTACATTTGAAACTGTGTATGGAGTCAGCCTCCATTACGTCACTGCCTAATGCATTCCATCCGTTAACTACTCTGACACTGAAAAAGTACCTTCTAACGTCTCTGTGGCTCATGTAGGTACTCAGTTTCCACCTGTGTCCCCTTGTTCGCGTCCCACCAGTGTTGAATAGTTTATCCTTGTTTACCTGTTCGATTCCTCTGAGGATTTTGTAGGTTGTGATCATGTCTCCACCTTACTCTTCTGTCTTCCAGTGTCGTAAGGTGCATTTCCCGCAGCCTTTCCTCATAACTCATGCCTCTTAGTTCTGGGACTAGTCTAGTGGCATACCTTTGGACTTTTTCCAGCTTCGTCTTGTGCTTGACAAGATACGGGCTCCATGCTGGGGCCGCATATACATACATTTATGTTTGTACCTTACCTAAATAAAATTATTATTATTATATTATATTATTTTTATTGATTGATCTTACATATGTGGTATACAAGATTGTGAATGATTCCTTACACAGGTTCCTGAAGGCTGTTCGGATGTTAGCCAGCCTCGCATATACCGCAGACGTAATTATTTTTATGTGGACTTCAGGAGACAGGTTTGGTGTGATATCAACTCCTAGATCTTTCTCTCTCTGTCCGTTTCATTAAGTACTTCATCTCCTATTCTGTATCCTGTGTCTGGCCTCCTGTTTCCACCGCCTATTTTCATTACTTCGCATTTACTCAGATTGAATTTTAACAGCCATTTGTTTGATCATTCATTCAGTCTGTCTAGGTCATCTTGTATCCTCCTACTATCATCCTCTGTTTCAATCATCCTCATAATTTTTGCATCATCATTAAACATTGAGAGAAACGAGTCTATACCCTCTGGGAGATCATTTACATATATCAGAAACAGTATAGGTCCAAGGACTGTCCCCTGCGGGACTCCACTTGTAACGTCTCGCCAATCTGAGACCTTACCCCTCACACTGACTCGTTGTCTCCTGTTGCTTCGGAGACTCCCTTTATCCAATGGAGTACCTTCCCTTTCACTCCAGCCTGCATCTCCAGCTTTTTCACTAGCCTCTTGTGTAGCACTGTATCAAAGGCTTTCTGACAATCCAAAAATATGCAGTCTGCCCACCCTTCTCTTTCTTGCCTTATTTTTTTTTTGCCTGGTCGTATAACTCAAGTAACCCTGTGAGGCAGGACCTGCCATCCCTGAATCCATGTTGGTGCTGTGTTACAAAGTTCTTTCGCTCCAGGTGCTCCACTAGCTTTCTTCGCACAATTTTCTTCATCAGCTTGCATGGTATGCAGGTTAGGGACACTGGCCTGTAATTCAGTGCCTCCTGTCTATCCCCTTTCTTGTATATCGGGACTACGTTAGCTGCATTCCAAATTTCTGGCAGTTTCCCTGTTGCCAGAGATTTGTTATACACTATGGAGAGTGGTAGGCACAGTTTTTCTGCTCCTTCCTTTAGTATCCAAGGGGAGATTCCATCTGGGCCTATAGCCTTTGTCACATCCAACTCTAGTAAACACTTCCTTACTTCCCCGCTGGTAATCTCAAACTCTTCCAGTGGTTCCTGGTTAGCTATTCCCTCTCTTATCTCTGGGATTTCTCCTTGCTCTAAGGTGAAGACCTCTTGGAATTTCTTATTCAGTTCCTCACACACTTCCTTGTCGTTTGTAGTGAATCCTTCTGCCCCTATCCTTAATTTCATAACTTGTTCCTTTACTGTTGTTTTTCTCTTGATGTGGCTATGCAGCAATTTAGGCTGAGTCTTTGCCTTACTTGCGATGTCGTTTTCGTATTGTCTTTCTGCCTCTCTTCTCATCCTGACATATTCATTCCTGGCATTCTGGTATCTTTCTCTGCTCTCCAGTGTCCTGTTATTCCTATAGTTTCTCCATGCCCTTTTACTTTGCTGCTTAGCTAGCCTACATCTCTGATTGAACCATGGGTTTCTCATCTTCATTTCACTGTTTTCCTTTTGGGTTGGGGCAAACTTGTTTGCTGCGTCCTTGCACTTTTGCGTGATGTAGTCCATCATATCTTGGGCCGTCTTTCCCTCAGCTCTGTTTCCCATGTGTGGGGTGTTTCTTTTTTTGCTTTCACGACTGCAATGCGTACGTCGCCAATGTACATGTGGCAGACGCTTCACGAAGCTGTCGGAATTTGCAGAATAGAAAATACGAGAGCAACCGTACAGGGCCTGGGAGCAAGGGCGAGTTAGAGTCCTTGAGGGTCTCTTCTCAGACTAGTCTCACCTGGTCCTGCTCCACGTTGATCGTTGGAATCTCCTCAATGATTTAACACTTTAAGGGACTCCTTGGGTCCTCATCACATTTATAGTTTGTGACTTATAGGCAACTCGGTGTTGAAGACACTTAGAGCTGAAGGCTTGTGTAATATTTGCAGTATTCAGAAGTGGTTCAACGGAAACACCGCATAAAGCTTAACAGTAGTTTATTTACTAACTTAACGACTAATACACAGGGTGCTTGATTTACTTTAGATTGGCGTCAGCAAAGCTATGGTTGTATTAGCGAGACTCTTGATGTCTGGCTAATGGACTCGTATCCACTCGTGGAGAAACACCTAACTTAACACAGTTGACAGCCAATCATTAACACGGCAACCTAACTGCCGGTATGCAAAGGGATCACAAGAGTTCCAACCGGATACTCGGTAATGATGATATGCAATAAATCAACAACTACACTGTCAATGGGACAGGCAATAACATGCACAATAATATTATCACACAATAACTAAATGTGTGGTGTATGTGAAGCTCACACTCAACAGACGAGTGAAATGCCGTGATACCACACAGATAAACACGCATTCACCGTCAATTCACCTATGACTTGTGACAGGTATGAGATGGTGAGAACTGTGGTTGATCCCTCAGATCAACACAGACACAATAAACAATGACAAAATCTTGTACTTACAGATAGGGTACCATTCCTTACTCACTCACTCACTCAGGCACATTTATACAAGCACTCGTAGGTGGCCTGACAGCTGGTTTCACTCGTAGACACGGAGGGTACTTGCAGTAGGGCGGGCTGTATGCTTAACAGACAGACACCCGCACACACACTGGCGCTGGCGATGAGTAAGGTGGTGACGTCACGTAGAAGTGTAAGGGCGGTGGCGGGCGCTCGAGGCACAGAGGTACAGAGGTACTGGGGTACTTGGGTACTGAGGTACACGCTCGTGGCGGCTGGCGGCGGCTGTGGTACCATGCAGGTACACTTGTGGTAAAGTCACACACAGGTTACATAGGCGGCGGCACTGCCTTAGTTCACTCTTAAGTCACTCACAACAATCTTTGTCACCAGGGGTTACCTGATACCAGTCTGTTTCGCTCTGGAGATTTGTCACTTAAGGCTTCTGAATAAAATATTCCCACTCGTGATTCTTGGAGAGTGTGTCGTATAATCTTCAGACGCTGAGTTAACTTGACGGTGAGGAATAGACAGTGTTCTTCTATCTATTGGCCGTTAGATAGAACAGGACACGTCCTCTATGCAAGAGATCCCTCACAAGAATGCCTGAAGCTCAGGGCGTCTTGTGGCACACACAAGGGGATTACAATTTGACCAATGGCATTGCAGCAAATGAGCGGGAACCAATCATATTAGCTCGTTCGATGAGCAGTAGCAGGAGTGACGTCATGAACACGTCACGGCCACGTCATAGCTGTTATTGTCCATTGCGCCGGTTGACCCCAGAGGTCAGACGCTGCTAGCGTCTCCCCTCTCTCTCACGCGGGCACCAGCCATGTACTCACTGACCCTTTGGTGGCAAGTATACTTAACTCCCTGTATCTACTTCCTGCCTGGACATACGGCGGCCTCCGTATTATGAAAGTGTTCCTGGTTAAGTGGGCATTCTGGAGATACCCAACATGCCAGGTCACTATCCAGGGTTAACAGAAATAGGACCTTGTGCACAAGATCGGTGCACTGTGCACTGCAATGAGCCATTCCAGTCAGCTGTGGGAGAATCTTGAGAGACACTCTCTCACACCATGTTATATCTTTTAGGAATTTTCTTATCTCCTCATAGTTTCCCTTTCGGTATGCTAACCTTTTGGTTTTGATATCCCTCCTCGAGTTCAATAACCCTTCTTCAATTAGGTACTCAAACACCAATACACTGTGGTCGCTCATTCCTACTGGGGCCTCAAAACCGATTTCTCTTATGTCAGAGTCGTTCATAAGAGAAATTGGTTTTGAGGCCCCAGTAGGAATGAGCGACCACAATGTATTGGTGTTTGAGTACCTGATAACTGTGTGTGTGTGTGTACTCACCTAGTTGTACTCACCTAGTTGTGTCTGCAGGATCGAGCATTGACTCTTGGATCCCGCCTTTCGAGCATCGGTTGTTTACAGCAATGACTCTTGTCCCATTTCCCTATCATACCTGGTTTTAAAATTATGAATAGTATTTGCTTCCACAACCTGTTCCTGAAGTGCATTCCATTTCCCCACTACTCTCACGCTAAAAGAAAACTTCCTAACATCTGTGACTCATCTGAGTTTCAAGCTTCCATCCATGTCTTCTCGTTCTGTTACTATTCCGTGTGAACATTTCGTCTATGTCCACTCTGTCAATCCCTCTGAGTATCTTATACGTTCTTATCATGTTCCCCCTCTCCCTTCTTCTTTCTAGTGTCGTAAGGCACAGTTCCCTCAGGCGCTCCTCATACCCCATCCCTCGTAGCTCTGGGACGAGTCTCGTTGCAAACCTCTGAACCTTTTCCAGTTTCATTATATGCTTCTTCAGATGGGGACTCCATGATGAGGCGGCATACTCTAAGACTGGCCTTAAGTAGGCAGTGTAAAGCGCCCTAAATGCCTCCTTACTTAGGTTTCTGAATGATGTTCTAACTTTTGCCAGTGTAGAGTACACTGCTGTCGTTATCCTATTAATATGTGCCTCAGGAGATAGATTAGGTGTTACGTCCACCCCCAGGTCTCTTTCACGCGTCGTTACAGGTAGGCTGTTCCCCATCATTGTGTACTGTCCCTTTGGTCTCCTATCTCCTAGTCCCATTTCCATAACTTTACATTTGCTCGTGTTGAATTCTAGTAGCCATTTCTCTGACCATCTCTGCAATCTGTTCAGGTCCTCCTGGAGGATCCTGCAATCCTCATCTGGCACAACTCTTCTCATCAACTTTGCATCATCCGCAAACATCGACATGTAGGACTCTACGCCGGTAAACATGTCGTTAACATATACAAGAAATAGAATTGGTCCCAGCACCGATCCTTGTGGTACTCCACTTGTTACTGTTCGCCAGTCCGACTTCTCGCCCCTTACCGTAACTCTTTGGCTCCTTCCTGTTAGGTAGTTCCTTATCCATGCTAGGACCTTTCCCCCCACCCCCGCCTGCCTCTCGAGCTTGAACAGCAGTCTCATGTGCGGTACTGTATCAAAGGCTTTTTGGCAGTCCAGAAATATGCAGTCTGCCCAACCATCTCTGTCCTGTCTTATCCTCGTTGTGTGTGTGTGTGTGTGTGTGTGTGTGTGTGTGTGTGTGTGTGTGTGTGTGTGTGTGTGTGTGTGTGTGTGTGTGTGTGTGTGTGTGTGTGTGTGTGCGTGTGTGTGTGTGCGTGTGTGTGTGTGTGTGTGCGTGTGTGTGTGTGCGTGTGTGTGTGTGTGTGTGTGTGTGTGTGTGTGTGTGTGTGTGTGTGTGTGTGTGTGTGTGTGTGTGTGTGTGTGTGTGTGTGTGTGTGTGTGTGTGTGTGTGTGTGTGTGTGTGTGTGCGTGTGTGTGTGTATGTGTGTGTGTGTACTCACCTAGTTGTACTCACCAAGTTGTGTTTGTGGGGGTTGAGCTCTGGCTCTTTGGTCCCGCCTCTCAACCGTCAATCAACAGGTGTACAGATTCCTGAGCCTATTGGGCTCTATCATATCTACACATGAAATTGTGTATGGAGTCAGCCTACACCACATCACTTCCTAATGCATTCCATTTGCCACCCACTCTGACACTAAAAAAGTTCTTTCTAATATCTCTGTGGCTCATTTGGGTACTCAGTTTCCACCTGTGTCCCCTTGTGCGTGTGCCCCTTGTGTTAAATAGCCTGTCTTTATCTACCCTATCAATTCCCTTCAGAATCTTGAATGTGGTGATCATGTCCCCCCGAACTCTTCTGTCTTCCAGCGTAGTGAGGTTTAATTCCTGTAGTCTCTCCTCGTAGCTCATACCTCTCAGCTCGGGTACTAGTCTAGTGGCAAACCTTTGAACCTTTTCCAGTTTAGTCTTATCCTTGACTACATATGGACTCCATGCTGGGGCTGCATACTCCAGGATTGGCCTGACATATGTGGTATACAAAGTTCTGAATGATTCTTTACACAAGTTTCTGAATGCCGTTCGTATATTGGCCAGCCTGGCATTTGCCGCTGATGTTATCCTCTTGATATGTGCTGCAGGAGACAGGTCTGGCGTGATATCAACCCCCAAGTCTTTTTCTTTCTCTGACTCCTGAAGAATTTCCTCTCCCAGATGATGCCTTGTATCTGCCCTCCTGCTCCCTACACCTATCTTCATTACATTACATTTGTTTGGGTTAAACTCTAACAACCATTTGTTCGACCATTCCTTCAGCTTGTCTAGGTCTTCTTGAAGCCTCAAACAGTCCTCTTCTGTTTTAATCCTTCTCATAATTTTGGCATCGTCTGCAAACGTTGAGAGAAATGAACCGATACCCTCCGGGAGATCATTTACATATATCAGAAACAAGATAGTACCGAGTACAGAGCCCTGTGGGACTCCATTGGTGACTTCACGCCAATCGGAGGTCTCACCCCTTACCGTAACTCTCTGCTTCCTATTGCTTAGGAACTCCCTTATCCACTGGAACACCTTACTAGCTACACCTGCCTGTCTCTCCAGCTTATGTACCAGCCTCTTATGCGGAACTGTGTCAAAGGCTTTCCGACAATCCAAGAAAATGCAGTCCGCCCAGCCCTCTCTTCCTTGCTTAATCTTTGTCACCTGGTCGTAGAATTCTATTAAGCCAGTCAGGCAAGGTTTACCCTCCCTGAACCCATGTTCGAGATTTGTCACGAAGTCCCTTCTCTCCAGATGTGTTACCAGGTTTTTTCTCACGATCTTCTCCATCACCTTGCATGGTATACAAGTCAAGGACACTGGCCTGTAGTTCGGTGCCTCTTGCCTGTCGCCCTTTTTGTATATTGGGACCACATTCGCTGTCTTCCATATTTCTGGTAACTCTCCCATCTCCAGTGACTTACTATACACTATGGAGAGTAGCAAGCAAAGTATCTCTGCACACTCTTTCAGTACCCATGGCGAGATCCCGTCTGGACCAACAGCTTTTGTAACATCCAGATCCAGCAGGTGTCTCTTGACCTCGTCTCTCGTAATTTCGAACTCTTCCAAGACCGCCTGGTTTACCTTTCTTTCTCCTAGCACAGTGACCTCACCTTGTTCTATTGTGAAGACCTCCTGGAACCTCTTGTTGAGTTCTTCACACACCTCTTTGTCATTCTCTGTATACCTGTCCTCGCCTGTTCTCAGTTTCAATACCTGTTCTTTCACTGTTGTTTTCCTTCTGATGTGACTGTGGAGCAGCTTTGGTTCGGTCTTGGCTTTGTTTGCTATATCATTTTCAAAACATTTCTCTGCTTCTCTTCTCACCCTGACGTACTCATTCCTGGTTCTCTGGTATCTCTCTCTGCTGTCTGGTGTTCTGTTATTCCGGAAGTTCCTCCACGCCCTTTTGTTCAGTTTCTTCGCTTCAATACGTGCCCTATTATACCATGAATTTTTCTGTTGCTTCTCGGATTTTTCCCTTTGGGCCGGGATGAACCTGTTTACTGCCTCCTGACACTTTTGGGTAACATAGTCCATCATACCCTGTGCAGACTTATCTCTGAGGTCTGTGTCCCAAGGTATTTCCCTTTGGAAACTTCTCATCTGTTCATAATTCCGCTTTCGGTATGCCAGCCTTTTGATTCCTAGTTCTTTTTGGGGGGAGATAACTCCTAGCTCTACCAGGTACTCAAAGTTCAATACACTGTGATCACTCATTCCCAAGGGCGCTTCCATCTTAACTTCCCTTATATCCCACTCATTTAGGGTAAATATCAAATCAAGCATTCCTGGTTCATCTTCTCCTCTCATTCTTGTTGGTTCCTTGATGTGCTGGCTTAGAAAGTTTCTTGTTGCCACGTCCAGCAGCTTAGCTCTCCATGTTTCTGGTCCTCCATGCGGGACTCTGTTCTCCCAATCTATCTTCCCACGGTTGAAGTCTCTCATAATTAGTAGTCCAGATCCATTCCTGCTAGCAACAGAAGCTGCTCTTTCTATTATGTTAATGGTGGCCATGTTGTTTCAATCATATTCCTGTCTGGGTCTTCTGTCATTTGGTGGTGGATTATATATATGACTACAACTATAATTTTTTTCCCTCCATTTGTTATGGTACCTGCTATGTAGTCACTGAAACCTTCACAACCCTGAATAACCATCTCCTCAAAATCCCAGCCTTTTCTTACCAGCAGGGCTACACCACCACCACCTCTTCCTTCCCTCTCTTTCCTCATAACATAATAGTCCTGTGGGAACACTGCGTTTGTTATCGTTTTCGTTAGCTTTGTTTCTGTGAGGGCTATTATGTCTGGGTTTTCCTCTAATACCCATTCTCCAAGCTCATTTGCTTTATTTGTAATTCCATCTATGTTAGTGTTCATTGCTTTGAGGCTCACTTTCTTCTGTCCCTTCTCAAATCGCTCCTTGGTGAGTGTTCTGCTGGTGGGGTAAGCTGTTCCATGGGTGTGAGGACCTGTGAGGTGGATAACAGGGTCTCAGAGGATACTGGGATGAGGGGCGGGGGATCCAGTGAAGGGGGAGGGACAGGGACTTTTCTATTCCTTCCTACAGAAGGAATAGAAAAACTGACTTCGGAAGCGTATCAAGTCTGTCTGAAACATGTTCCTTTGAGGAAAGCCAGAAAGAGATCTAACGTAGAAAGAGAATGAAGACGACACTATTAACGCAGGAAAAAAATAACGGAACTGCTTATGCAGACACGAATTTCCCGTCAAAGAAGGAATAATTTAAATAGGGAGATTGAAGAAATCGAGCGGAAATTGAAACACTCATATGAAACTGAAGAAAGGCAGTTAGAACAGAAAGCAATTCAGGAAATAAAGAAAAATCCAAAATATTTCTTCTCATATGCGAAATCAAAAGCAAAAACCACTGCCAGTATTGGACCTATTCGTACATGTGAAGGTTCATACACGGAGGATGACAAAGAAATTAGTGAAATCCTAAAAAAAGCAGTATGAGGACATGTTTAGCACTCCAATAAACAACATGAAAGTGGAAGAGACAGACAATTTCTTTATGCGGGATATTCAAACCCCTGTAAATATAACTGATATCAACACGAGCGCACTAAATTTTGAAAGAGAAATTGAAAACATGCCCATGCACTCGGCCCCAGGTCCAGACTCATGGAATTCAATATTTATAAAGAAATGCAAAGTGCCGGTAGCACAGGCACTCAGTATAGTGTGGAGGAAGAGCTTGGACACGGGGGAGATACCAGATGCGCTTAAAGTAGCAGACATAGCCCCCTCTACACAAGGGAGGGAGCAAAGCATTGGCAAAGAATTATAGACCAGTTGCACTAACATCGCACATCATAAAAGTATTTGAGAGAGTGATTAGGAGTCAGGTCACCAATTTCATGGAGACCAATGACCTTCACAACCCAGGTGTTATAAATATAAGTGTGTGGGGCTCCTATAGGGTACTGGTACTATTAAGGGGTAAGGGTAGTTAGAAGACAAGAGTATCAAATATGGGAGAGCTAAAAGGCCCGGCCCCCAAAATAAACTATCCACAGTAGTAATAACTTGCTACTAGACCATATATGTTAGTCTAAGGGTTGATCAATGCGCTCCCACACAGGAAGAAGGGATACTCTGTAATTCATGTACTTATTTATTAACCCCTTAACAACCCCCCCATATACACTCACACCAATAACAATAATAATAATAACTTTACCACACTATCTTACGTTAAAAGCCTTGGTCCACTTAGGCAGGATACAAGGTTTACACTAATAACAAGCTAGGGTAAAGTACTACTGGATAAGCACTGAAGCTGGATGCAGCTTAGGGTAGGGAAACCACGTGGGACCCTAATACAAAACACAACACTTAGGGGTACCCAAAACACTGGCAAATACTACCCCCAGGTCTCACCAATCGTTACTACCAGAGTAGGTACACTTAATAATGCCCCGTACTTAACTTAAGGGTACAGGAACTTCAGGTAAGGGAAATAAGTAAGAGGAGAAGGGAGAAGAGTAGGGGTGCAGCCACAGAGTAGGTCTCGTCCGCACGAACACCAGCCAGAGAAGAGCGAGCTCCTAGCGACCAGCTGGCCTCCCTCATGTCGTGGTGCCGGAAGGAGCCTAATTGATCGTGCAGCTAAGCACATTAAAGATCTTCCCCTATGCAACGTATTGTTACTTTATGAATGATTAGAAAGTATTAGTAAGCAAAGTTGGTGCCTATGTTATTATTTAATAATCAACCCCCAGCTCAGTCTTTAAATGCTCTTTGAGAAACAATAATAGTCTTACGTCTGGCAGGGAAGATACAAACAATTGCCGTTCGAGTTGCACTCAACTGTACTACTAGAAAGTTTAATAGCTCAATTTTGACCTCTGGTTTCCACTGGAGAACCCAAAGTCGTAACACTCCTCCCCCCTTCAGAGAAAAAAAATGTGACTACTAGAATAGTAGTCATATTTTTTTGTAAGAGTATACAGAGAATAAAAAGAAAAAACATATGACAAAAACAAAAAATCAATCAAAAACAATTTCTCTGCAAAAAAAATACAAAGGAGTTCTCTGAAAGAAAAAAAAAACATACACAAAAAAAAATAAAAGAACAGGGAAGTAAATAAATTGGACACGGAATATTTAATGTCACAGGAGAACCTAAAAAAAAATTAACTAAAGCATGACAGTTGGTAAATGGCTTTCTGTGGCTCAGATGAATGTTATTCAGGCAACCGGGACAGAGCGTCGGCTATCACGTTGAGTCTGCCCGGTAGGTGGGTAATGGAAAGATTGAAGTCCTGTAGGTACAACGCCCACCTGAGGATGCGTTTATTCTTACCCTTCATCTGAGTCAGGAAGACTAGTGGGTTATGGTCCGTGTACACTTCCACTATATTACCTGTGAGGTAAACTTCGAACTTTTTACATGTTAACACTAGCGCCAACGCCTCTTTTTCTACCACTGAATAATTGTGTTGCGCCTTGTCGAATTTCACAGAGTAATAATATACTGGGTGTTCCACCTGATCATCCCCAGTTTGCAACAACACTGCACCAGCACCCGAGTCAGACGCGTCAACATGAATTTTAAACGGTCGGTCAAACCTTGGACTAGCAAGCACTGGGGCGGAAGCTAAGATCAATTTCAAATTTTTAAATGCCTCTGCACAGTCTGATGACCACTTAAATTTAACGGCTTTCCGCAACAAGTCTGTGAGAGGAGTGGCAACACTGGAAAAGTTCTGACAAAAACGTCGATAGTACGCACACATACCGATAAATCTTTGAACATCCTTTTTAGACTTTAGTACTGGATACCCCAGAATGGCACTGATTTTATCTTGCCGAGGTAACACTTTTCCTTGGCCCACTTCATAACCGAGGTACGTCACTGTGCCTTGGCCAAAATGACACTTTTTAGCATTTAAGGTAAGATTTGCCCTTTTCAAGATGGCAAACAACTGGCGTAACCTAGCTATGTGGTCAGCCCAATTACTGTCAAACAGCACGATATCATCTAAATACGCCCGACAATTTGGCACCTTAGCGAGTAGAGAGTTCATGAGTCTCTGGAACGTGGCCGGAGCATTACGCAAGCCGAACGGTAACACTTGATACTCAAAAACACCCTCGGGTGTCACAAACGCCGTTAGCTGTTTAGCACGTTCAGTGAGTGGGATTTGATAATACCCCCTCGAGAGGTCGAATTTCGAAACGTACTTGGCATTTCCCAACTCGTCGATGCAGTCCTCGAGGAGGGGCAGCAGATAGGCATCCACAATGGTCACCTTGTTGAGCTGCCGATAGTCGGTGCATAATCGCCAGGAGCCGTCTGGTTTGGGGACCAAAAGGCAGGGCGAGCACCAAGAGCCCTGGCTCCGCCGGATGAGGCCGTGCTGGAGCAAGAAGTCGACCTCCTTCCGTACGATGGCCTTCTTTTCTGGACTCATCCGATAGGGTTGAAGGCGAATGGGAGTGTAGTCCGTCAACTCGACATCATGGCAAATGGCATCAGTCTGGGTCAGGACCTCCCCGAACAGACTGGAGAATTCATCAACCAACGACTGCACCTCTTCACGTTGGGCCATCTGCAAATGGGACAGTCCCTCCACAGCATTCACAGAACTAGAATTATTGAAAATGAGATTAGTTGGGTCCCCAGAACAATCATCCCCTCTCTCACTGGAAATGGAAACATTGGTTAGTGCAATGGGCCTGGGGCCCTGGAACTTCTTCAGTCGATTTACATGTATGAGCATTACCTGGTTACGTTTGTCAGAGTGCCTCACTTTGTACGTGAGGTCCCCAGTCTTTTCTGTCACAATGTAGGGGCCTTCGTACTTGTGGGACATAGTGTTCCCTATTCGAGGCTTTAATACCAGGACAGGGTCGCCAGGTTGAAATACCCGTAACTTAGATTTAGCATCGTTACGTACTTTCATCTTTTCTTGGGCCTTGCCAAGATACTTTAATGCAGCCGCCTTGCAGTCCTTGAGTCTCTGGTGGTGTTGCGCAAAGAAAGCCGAACCTTCGATTAACGTTACGTTCCCTAACAGATTCTCCTGTAACATTTGCAAGGGTCCACGAACTTTATGGCCAAAGACTAACTCAAAAGGAGAACAGCCCAGTGAACTTTGTAATCCCTCTCTAGCCGCAAACAAAACATACGGTAAATTCTCATCCCAGAAGGTGTGGGAACTCTCGCACGATGTCTTCAACATCTGCTTCAGAGTTAGATGGAAACGTTCAATTACCCCCTGACTCTGTGGATGGTATGGGCTGGAAACCTTATGAGTTATTCCATGTTCCTTACAAAATTGCTCAAAAACATCAGACTTAAAATTAGTACCACTGTCAGTTTGCACGACCTGAGGCAGTCCAAAAGTGGAAAAAAATTGCAACATATGAGCAACAACAGTTTTTGCTCGGATGTTCCTTACAGCAAAAGCCTCTGGGTAACGAGTAGTGATACACATCATTGTGATTAGGTAAATATTACCAGACTTAATTCTAGGTAATGGTCCAACACAGTCCATTACCACATGAGAAAATGGTTCCTCTGGCACGACAATAGGCTTTAGAGGAGCTTTAGGTGGAGTCTGGTTTGGTTTCCCAACCAGTTGACAAACAATACACGCATTACAAAATTTTGCCACATCGCTTTTCAGCTTGGGCCAGAAAAAATACTTTAAAATTTTGTGATACGTAATATTTATACCTTGATGTCCCCCCATAGGATCATCATGAGCAGCTGCCAAAACTCTTTCTCTATAGCAGGTCGGCAACATAACCTGGTGGACTACCTCCCACTCATTTGACAAGGGAGCACTCTGTGGTCTCCATTTTCTCATCAAAATCCGATCATTGTAGTAGTACCCAGTTGCTGCGTCTACAATTTCCTCCATAGAGACGGCTGTTTCATGACAATCTGCAAGAGTGGGGTCAGCTTTCTGTAACTCACTCAAGGAGGCATCTAGGCCTTGGTCAGATGCCATTGGCCGAGGCTCAACAGTGTTCTCCTCCACCTCCCCACTACTCTCGGTAGATGGCGGTGGCAGGCTCTCCACAATGTCCTCGGCCACGTCATCGAGTCGGGCCATGAATGTGTCCGCGAGGTCCACTTGGTTTTCACCACTCGGAAAGTTCCTTGTGTCCTCGGGATTTACCACCTTGGCAAGCACAGGGCTGCCCTTACATTTAAGTCCCATAGACCTGGTCAAGGCGCACGCAGGGTACACAACATTATCCTCTGCGGCGGGTGGATCCAGGCAAACCTTAGGGGTAGGCAACATAATAGGCAGTCTGGAGTCCCCTACCTTATCCCCTGCTAAATCATTACCAACTATTACATCAACATTAGGGAAAGGTAGGTATGAAGTGACTCCGACTGTACAAACACCCTTGTGGAAATCAGATTCCAGGGTAACCTTATGGAGGGGTACTGCCCGAGAATCACTAGTGACACCCTCGACCAGTACCACCTCTCCAGTGTCGAGAGTGTTGGCACCTTGCAATGCACTCTCTAAAATTAAAGTCTGGATGGCACCGGTGTCTCGGAAGATCACCACGTCCTTCCAGGAAGAACCCTCAGACAAAAGTAGTCTCCCTTTCGATAAGAATGGGGTAAGCAAGTCCAACCACTGTGGGTTGGAGGTCTTACTCCCTAACCCTTCCGAAGGCCTCAAGCCCTGTGTCACAACTAGAGCATTGGGTCTTTTTTCTGGGTACAGTTGCCAACAACGGCTAATATTGTGGTTTGAACGATTACAGTGACCACAAAAACGTCGGGGAGAAGAGACATTACTAACAGAATTACCCTTCAGTTCACATTTAGGTGCCGTTGGGCTAGACACTTTAACAGGGTTAGTTATGTCTGAAACAGAAGGTGCATTAGGTAAAGGGTTAGAATGAGCTGGTCTGGACTGGCTGTGGATATAAGTTTTGCTACTCTGTGGGGTATAATTATTTTTATTGGGCCTTTTGCCCGCCAATTGGTAGTTTTCTGCCAACTTGGCCAAATCCCCTATTTTAGAATTTACCTCTACCCTTCCTCTAATGTAATGTGATACGTTCTCTGGCATAATATCTATAAAATGCTCCATTAAAACTAAGTTCCTGAGAGCCTCGTATGTTTCGGCTTTCGCCGAGCGAATCCATCTATCAAATAATCAAATTTGATCATTCACAAATTCAGTGAGCGGTTGGTTGTGAGTAGGCCTAAGGTTACGATAAACTTGGCGGTGAGCTTCAGGAGTAATTTCATATGCCCGCAAAATACATTCCCTGACTTTATCATATTCGAAACACTCGTCGTCAGACATGTTTATAAAAATATCTTGTGCTTTACCCCTAAGTCTTCCCTGTAGGATTTTCACCCACTCTTCCTTTGGCCAGTTCATGGACATGGCCAATCTCTGAAAATGGTTGAAAAACCTTTCAGGGTCTGACTCGGAAAATTCAGGCAAATTATGCTTTTTCTCATAATGCCTGGGGTTTGAATCCCCGGCAGGTGGAGGTCCAGTGGCATTCGCTCTAATTCTAGCCTCCTCGGTTTTGAGTCTTTGCTCCTCTAATTTTATTTTTGCTAACTCTAAAGCTAATTCTCTCTCCCTATGAGTTGCACTTTCTGCTTGGCTAGGCTGGCATAAAGGTGTATCACTTGCCAATAGTTCTTCATCAATACAATGTTGTAATATTTCATTCACCAAAGTCCACTTTTTATCTGCGACATTTAATTCTGGGTCAAATTCCTTGCCTAACAATACTAAATTAGACTTGGTAAGTATCTTTATCTCTACTGCTGAAGGCTCCCTTGCCAGTCTTTGCATTTCAGAAGACATCACTAATAATTTTAGCTCCCAGCCAAAGAAAAAATAAAAAAATAAAAATTGGAAAAAAACAAAAATTTGCTCGGCCCCTAACACAAGGCCACACTAACCTTAATCGTGAAGGGATCCAGCTGGGTGTCCAGTCAGTGCAAGAATGTCCTTTGCTAGATGAGCTGGACCCTAGGCTAGCACACAACCATTCTGCGGAAAACAAAAAATTTTAATTTTGGCACTCAAGAATCTAATTTTTTACACTAATAATGTTCATCCCGGACTGGCCAACCACTTGTTATAAATATAAGTGTGTGGGGCTCCTATGGGGTACTGGTACTATTAAGGGGGAAGGGTAGTTAGAAGACAAGAGTATCAAATATGGGAGAGCTAAAAGGCCTGGCCCCCAAAATAAACTATCCACAGTAGTAATAACTTGCTACTAGACCATATATGTTAGTCTAAGGGTTGATCAATGCGCTCCCACATAGGAAGAAGGGATACTCTGTAATTCATGTACTTATTTATTAACCCCTTAACAACCCCCCCCCCCATATACACTCACACCAATAACAATAATAATAATAACTTTACCACACTATCTTACGTTAAAAGCCTTGGTCCACTTAGGCAGGATACAAGGTTTACACTAATAACAAGCTAGGGTAAAGTACTACTGGATAAGCACTGAAGCTGGATGCAGCTTAGGGTAGGGAAACCACGTGGGACCCTAATACAAAACACAACACTTAGGGGTACCCAAAACACTGGCAAATACTACCCCCAGGTCTCACCAATCGTT
Source organism: Procambarus clarkii (assembly GCF_040958095.1). Taxonomy (NCBI): domain Eukaryota; kingdom Metazoa; phylum Arthropoda; class Malacostraca; order Decapoda; family Cambaridae; genus Procambarus; species Procambarus clarkii. The sequence goes on from NC_091170.1 coordinate 26,197,983, forward strand.
ACTACCAGAGTAGGTACACTTAATAATGCCCCGTACTTAACTTAAGGGTACAGGAACTTCAGGTAAGGGAAATAAGTAAGAGGAGAAGGGAGAAGAGTAGGGGTGCAGCCACAGAGTAGGTCTCGTCCGCACGAACACCAGCCAGAGAAGAGCGAGCTCCTAGCGACCAGCTGGCCTCCCTCATGTCGTGGTGCCGGAAGGAGCCTAATTGATCGTGCAGCTAAGCACATTAAAGATCTTCCCCTATGCAACGTATTGTTACTTTATGAATGATTAGAAAGTATTAGTAAGCAAAGTTGGTGCCTATGTTATTATTTAATAATCAACCCCCAGCTCAGTCTTTAAATGCTCTTTGAGAAACAATAATAGTCTTACGTCTGGCAGGGAAGATACAAACAATTGCCGTTCGAGTTGCACTCAACTGTACTACTAGAAAGTTTAATAGCTCAATTTTGACCTCTGGTTTCCACTGGAGAACCCAGGGTCGTAACACCAGGCCAACGTGGATTTCGAGCGGGAAGATCGTGCCTCTCACAGCTACTTGAGCACTACGACAAAGTCACAGAGGCATTAGAAGAAAAACAGAATGCTGATGTGATATACATGGACTTCGCAAAGGCTTTCGATAAATGTGACCATGGCGTGATAGCACACAAAATGAAGTCATTGGGAATAACCGGTAAAGTAGGATGCTGGATACTCAGTTTTCTGCCCGAAACGCTTTGCGTAATAGTGGCTTTAGGCATTGTATGTACTAGCTCTATTTATTAATCCAACAAACTTTGTAAAATCTCTTTATGTATGTACCTTACCTAAATAAACATTTATTTATTTATTTATTTATTTCTGTCAAACAGGACTCAGCGAGTAACAGTCAACCATATAAAATCTAGTCCAAGTGCAGTTAAAAGCTCTGTACCTCAGGGTACAGTCCTTGCACCGCTACTTTTCCTTATTCTCATATCAGATATAGACAAAAATACAAGTCACAGCTTCGTATCATCCTTTGCAGATGACACAAAAGTCAGTATGAAAATTACCTCGGCTGAAGACATTGAAAAACTTCAAGCTGATATTAATAAAGTTTTCGACTGGGCATCAAAAAATAACATGATGTTTAACAGTGATAAATTCCAGGTACTCAGGTACGGTAATAATGAGGACCATAAACATAATACAGAGTACAAAACACAATCAAATGTGCCCAAAAGGAAAACAGCATGTAAAGGATTTGGGAATAATAATGTCTGACGACCTAACGTTTAGGGAGCATAACCAAGCAAATATTGCGACAGCCAGAAAAATGATAGGATGGATTACGAGAACTTTCAAATCCAGGGATCCCATCACAATGGTTGTACTCTTCAAGTCACTTGTGTTGTCCCGTCTTGAGTATTGCTCAGTACACACTTCCCCCTTCAGAGCAGGAGAGATTGCTGAAATAGAGGGAATACAGAGAACATATACGGCACGCATAGACGCAATAAAGCACCTAAATTATTGGGATCGTCTCAAAGCCCTCCAAATGTACTCACTAGAAAGAAGACGAGAGAGATATCAAATAATATATACCTGGAAGATACTGGAGGGCCAAGTACCAAATCTACATAGTAAAATAACAACGTACTGGAGTGAACGATATGGAAGAAAATGCAGAATAGAACCAGTGAAGAGCAGAGGTGCCATAGGCACAATCAGAGAACACTGTATAAACATCAGAGGTCCGCGGTTGTTCAACGTCCTCCCAGCAAGCATAAGAAATATTGCCGGAACAACCGTGAACATCTTCAAGAGGAAACTAGATTTATTCCTCCAAGGAGTGCCGGACCAATCGGGCTGTGGTGGGTATGTGGGCCTGCGGGCCACTCCAAGCAACAGCCTAGTGGACCAAAGTCTCACAAGTCAAGCATGGCCTCGCGCCGGGTTTGGAGAGTAGAAGAACTCTCAGAACCCCATCAACCAGGTATCAACCAGGGAGGGTATGGGGTGAAAGGGGAGGGAGGACAGGAAGGAAAGGGGGGGAGGGGGGACTCGGCGGGAGGAGGGGAGGGGTAGAAGGGTGGGGATTGGGTGTGGGTGGAGGGAGATTTGGCTGAACATTTGAGTGGGGGCAGGGAGGGTTTGGAGTAGGGGGGTTTTCTGTGCAGAGGAGGGTGGCAGGGTTGTCCTCCCCTCTGATGTTACTGGGTAGCTGGTTGTGGATTCTCCCCTAGCCTCTAGGGGTGTTGTGTTGGGAGCTGTGACTTCCTGGTTTTCCCCTCTCGTCCTGCGCCTTTTCCTTGCTTCTGCCGCCACGGCTCTCTCCTCCCTCGTCATGTCTCTCTGGAGGAATACATTTTTTAATTCTCCCACGTTTTTCAAGGAGCTCTTCCTTGATAGAATCTTATCCTTTGTGCTCTCGTTTGCAAACACTATCTTTATCACTCAGTCTCGGTCTTTATTGTACCATCCTAGCCTGAAAACCTTCTCAATGCTATGCTCAGCCCCTTCCATGTCTAGTGCCTTCAGTACTTCATTCACTGCCGCTTTGTCCTTGTCATTCCACTCTGTCCTATTAGAGCCTTCCTGCTCTTTAATACCCATAGCAACCACTGATCTCTTCCTTTCCAGCAGTTGGCTAGTGGAGTGTGCCACCTCCTGTGAGGTGGCTGCTTTCATGGCCACCTCCATCACTGCAGACATTACTTCAGAGTTATTTTTTTTTAGCATTTCTGCAAATGTTGTTTTTATTGTGGCATTCTCATCCAAAAAGCTATTACCGCCTTCTCCCTGGATGATTTTTTGAGTCTCAGCCTCGATACCATTCTCTTTGAGGTCTCTAATCTCCTTCTTTGCTGCTGTCAGCTCTCTTTTCAGGTTGCTTATTTTGTTCTTCATTTCCTGCATCATTTCTTGCATCTCACTCTTGATATCCTCCAGAAACTGGGCAAAAATTTCCTTCATTTCTTCACTTTGACTTTTTCCTGTTCCCCTGGTACCTCTGGCTGTCATGCTTGCCCTTGTTCCTATAGTTGTGCCGTGATAGAATTTGTCAGGAGGGCAGAGCAGGATGGGGGAGGGAGAGAGAGAGAGGGAGAGAGAGAGAGAGAGAGAGAGAGAGAGGGAAAGAGAGAGAGAGAGAGAGGGAGAGAGAGAGAGAGAGAGAGAGAGAGAGAGGGAGGGAGAAAGAGAGAGGGAGAAAGAGAGAGAGAGAGAGAGAGAGAGAGAGAGAGAGAGAGAGAGAGAGAGAGAGAGAGAGAGAGAGAGAGAGAGAGAGAGAGAGAGAGAGAGAGAGAGAGAGGTGTGTGTGTGTGTGTGTTTGTGTGTACTCACCTAATTGTGCTTGTGGGGGTTGATCTCTGGCTCTTTGGCCCCGCCTCTCAACCGTCAATCAACTGATGTACAGATTCCTAAGCCTACTGGGCTCTATCATATCTACCTTACCTTGACCTTGAGGTGATTCCGGGGCTTAGCGACCCCGCAGCCCGGTCGTCGACCAGGCCTCCTGGATGCTGGACTGGTCAACCAGGCTGTTGGACGCAGCTGCTCGCAGCCTGACGTCTGAGTCACAGCCTAGTTGATCAGGTATCCTTTGGAGGTGTTTGTCAAGTTCTCGCTTGAACACTGCAAGGGGTCGGCCAGTTATGCCCCTTATATGTAGCGGAAGCGTGTTGAACAGTCCCGGGCCTCTGATGTTGATAGAGTTCTGTTTCAGAGTACCTGTTGCACCTCTGCTCTTCAACGAAGGTATTCTGCACATCCTGCCATGCCTTCTGGTTTCATGTGCTGTTATTTCTGTGTGCAGGTTTGGGACCAGCCTCTCTACTATTTTCCATGTGTAAATTATTATGTACCTCTTCCGCCTGCGCTCAAAAAATACAGATTTAGGCTCTTTAGTCAGTCCCAATAGTTTAGTTGTGTTACTGAGTGGAGTCTAGCAGTAAAGGATCTCAGCACACTCTCCAGGTTAGCAATTTCTCCAGCTTTGAAAGGGTCTTTCATTGTGCAGCAGTATTCCACTCTAGAGAACAATAGCGTCTTGAAAAGTATCATCATCGGTAGCATCTCTAGTGTGAAAGGTTCTTGTTATCCAACCTGTCATTTTTCTTGCAGTTGTGACGGCTACTTTATTGTGTTCTTTAAATGTAAGGTGTTCAGATATCAGTACACCCAAATCCATTACATTGCCTTTCCGTTCTATATTATGATTTGAATGAGTTTTGTACGTGGTTTCCGTTTTTATATTTTCATTTTTTCCGTAGCGCATGAGCTGAAACTTATCTTCGTTAAACACCATGTTATTTTCTGTAGCCCATAGAAAGACCTGATTGACATCTGATTGGAGGTTTGCCGTGTCCTCTATGTTGTCTACCCTCATAAAAATCGTAGTGTCATCTGCAAAGGATGATACAGTACTATAGGTTGTGTCCTTGTCTATGTCTGATATGAGGATGAGAAAAAGTACTGGAGCAAGCACAGTACCCTGGGGGACTGAGCTCTTTACGGTTGATGGTCCGGATTTTATTTTGTTGACTATTACACATTGGGTTCTACTAGTCAGGAAACTGTAGATCCATCGGCCTATTTTTCTGGTAATTCCTTTTGAACGCATTTTATGTGCAATAACACAATGGTCACATTTGTCAAAGACTTTTGCGAAATCTGTGTATATTACATCAGCATTTTGTTTGTCATCCATGGCATCTAGTGCCATGTCATAGTGGTCCAACAACTGCGACAGGCAAGAGCGCCCTGTTCTGAAACCATGTTGTCCGGGGTTATGGAGATGCTGTGATTCCATGTATTTTGTGATCTTACTTCTTAGCACTCTCTCGAAGATTTTTATGATGTGCGATGTTAGTGCTATCGGTCTGTAATTTTTTGCCCCTTGCCCTTTTGCCTTATTTCCTCCTTTATGGAGAGGTGCTATCTCTGCTGTTTTTAACATGTCAGGGATAATGCCAGTATCTAGGCTTTGTCTCCACAGAATGTGAAGGGCCTGCGAGAGTGTTTTTTTTTACAGTTCTTGATGAATATGGAGTTCCAAGAGTCAGGGCCTGGTGCAGAGTGCATAGGTATACTGTCTATGGCTTCTTCAAAATCCAGTGGGGATAGGGTGACGTCTGATATGATTTGATGTTGGTATCATATCCAAGAAAAATTCATTTGGGTTATCAATCTTCAGTGTGTTTAGTGGATCGCTGAAAACAGAGTCTTACTGATTTCTCAGTATTTCGCTCATTTCTTTGTTGTCATCGGTGAAAGTTTCATCTCCCTTTCGCAGGGGCCCGATACTAGATGTGATTTTTTATCTTGATTTTGCATAGGAGAAAAAATATTACGGATTTCTCTCTATTTCAGTGATGGCCTTTTGCTCCCTTTGTCTCCCCCTGGGTTTTGTATGATTCTTGTAGTGCACAGAATAGTCAGGGAAAGTCATTACTCTCACACTCACAGAATAGTCAGGGCCAGTCGTTACTCTCACACCCACAGAATAGTCAGGGCCAGTCGTTACTCTCACACTCATAGAATAGTCAGGACTAGTCATTACTCTCACACTCATAGAATAGTCAGGACTAGTCATTACTCTCACACACATAGAATAGTCAGGACCAGTCATTACTCTCACACTCACAGAATATTCAGGGCCAGTCATTACTCTCACACTCACAAAATAGTCACGACCAGTTATTACACACACACACACACACACACACACACACACACACACACACACACACACACACACACACACACACACACACACACACACACACACACACACACACACACAGGAGAATAGGCAGATATGTAAAAGGGAAAGATCGACCTTTGAGGATCACCCTAAATGGTGCCAAACAGATGGAAGAAGTACTAAGGAATGCTAGAAAATTACAAAGTGATGAGGATGGGAAAATGTGGTCGTTAAGACGAGATCTTTCAAAAGAAGATAGAGAAGCTGAAACTGAACCTCGCCGAGGCAAAACGTTTAAATGAGAGCAGGAATGAAGAAGAAATCAATTCTTTTATCTACAAAGTGATAGGGGTAGGCAGACCAGTAAAGTGGTACATAAAGGCAAACCAACAAAATCATTAGAGAGAGGGGGAGTGAAAAATAAGAAGAGGGAGAACAAGTTCCTGAAGATTGCATACACCAACATAGATGGAGTAAGATCGAAGATACTGGAGTTAAGTGATGTAATACAGCTACAGACACCAGACATTGTTGCACTCACGGACACAAAACTTGAAGATGTTATTTTAAATGAGGTCATATTCCCAAGGGGCTACTCAATTTGGAGATGGGACACAAAAATTAGGAAAGGCGGTGGCGTTGCTGTGCTGGTGAAAGAACACCTAAAGGTGAAGGAAATAGTGACTGCCAATCCACAAGAAGTTGACATAATAGCACTAGAGATCTGCCATGAGGATGATACACTAATGATCATAAATGCATATAGTCCACCGCCAAGCAGCACATGGTCAAAGGAAGAGCTAGATAGTAAACGAGAAGGTCTTATAACAATAATGAGAGATCATAGCGAGAGCGGATACCGATCGTTCACGACTGTTGATAGTCGGCGACTTCAACTTGAAATCCATAGACTGGGAAGCATATAAAGTGAAAACAGAAGATTTTTGGACCTGTAAATTTGTAGACCTCATCCTGGAAACATTCTTGTATCAACATGTTAAACAAGCTACGAGGATGAGGGAAGGGGACGTTCCCTCCATGCTAGATTTGATATTTACCAGGAAGGAGGAAGAAATATTTGACATTCAGTACCTTCCTCCCTTGGGTAAAAGTGACCATGTCTTTTAGGGAATAAAGTATGCAATGCGTTATAATCTGGAAGAAAATATGAAGGTTGATGCAATTGAAAAACCTGACTTTAGGAGAGGACATTATGGCAACCTTAGAATTTTTTTTAGTGAGTATAATTGGATAGACTTATTGCTAGGCAAGGAAGTGAATGAGATGTATGTCAAGTTTTGTGAAATATATAATAAAGGCACAAAAAAATTTATACCAAAACAGAGATGCAGAACTAGGAAACAGGATTGGTTCAACAGAAATTGCAAGAGGGCCAGGGACCAAAAAACACAAAAATGGAATCAATACAGGAAGAGGCCAAACCCCCAGAATCGCTGGACATACCAGCGATACAAAGATGCGAGAAACAACTACATGGCAGTGAGCAGAGAGGCAGAAAGAAAGGGATTGAAAAAGGGATTGCAGACAAATGTAAACAGAACCAGGTCTCTTCTATAAATGCATAAACAACAAATTGCAGGTAAAGGATAATATTCAGAGATTGAAAATGGGAAATAGATTCATGGAAAATGAAAAGGAAATGTGTGTAACATTAAATGAAAAGTTCCAAAGTGGGTTTGAACAAAATTAAATCTTCAGGGAACCAGATACAATAAGAATTCCAGAGAACAACATAGAGCACATAGAGGTGACTAGAGACGAAGTGGAAAAAATGCTCATGGAGCTAAATAAGAACAAAGCAGTTGGTCCAGATGGAGTTTCACCATGGGTTCTGAGAGAATGTGCACCTGAGCTAAGCATTCCACTTCAACTGATTTTTCAGGCATCCCTGTTTACAGGAGTTGTAGCTGATATGTGGAAAAAGGCTAACATAGTTCCAATCTACAAAATTGGAAGCAGGGAAGACCCCCTTAATTATAGACCTGTATCATTGACAAGTGTAATAGTCAAAATATTGGAAAAAAATAATTAAAACTAAATGGGTAGAACACCTGGAGAGAAATGATATAATATCAGACAGACAGTATGGTTTTCGATCTGAAAGATCCTGTGTATCGAATTTACTCAGTTTCTATGATCGAGCAACAGAGAGATTACAGGAAAGAGATGGTTGGGTTGACTGCATTTATCTGGACCTAAAAATGGCTTTCGACAGAGTTCCACATGAGAGGTTGTTCTGGAAACTGGAAAATATTGGAAGGGTGACAGGCAAGCTTCTAACATTGATGAAAACTTTTCTGGCTGATAAAAAAATGAGGGCAGTGATCAGAGGCAATGTATCGGACTGGAGAAATGTCACAAGTGGAGTACCACAGGGTTCAGTTCTTGCACCAGTGATGTTTATTGTTTACATAAATGATCTACCAGTTGGTATACAGAATTATATGAACATGTTTGCTGATGATGCTAAGATAATAGGAAGGATAAGAAACTTAGATGATTGTCATGCCCTTCAAGATGACCTGGACAAAATAAGTAAATGGAGCACCACTTGGCAAATGGAATTTAATGTTAATAAATGCCATGTTATGGAATGCGGAATAGGAGAACATAGACCTCACACAACCTATATATTATGTGAGAAATCTTTAAAGAATTCTGATAAAGATCTAGGGGTGGTTCTAGATAGAAAACTATCACCTGAGGACCACATAAAGAATATTGTGCGAGGAGCCTATGCCACGCTTTCTAACTTCAGAATTGCTTTTAAATACATGGATGGCGATATACTAAAGAAATTGTTCACGACTTTTGTTAGGCCAAAGCTAGTTAGGCAAAATCTAGGGGTGGTTCTAGATAGAAAACTATCACCTGAGGACCACATAAAGAATATTGTGCGAGGAGCCTATGCCACGCTTTCTAACTTCAGAATTGCTTTTAAATACATGGATGGCGATATACTAAAGAAATTGTTCACGACTTTTGTTAGGCCAAAGCTAGAATATGTGGTGCCCATATCTTAAGAAGAACATCAACAAACTGGAAAAGGTGCAAAGACATGCTACTAAGTGGCTCGCAGAACTGAAGGGCAAGAGCTACGAGGAGAGGTTAGAGGCATTAAATATGCCAAAACTAGAAGACAGAAGAAAAAGAGGTGATATGATCACTACATACAAAATAGTAACAGGATTGATAAACTCGATAGGGAAGATTTCCTGAGACCTGGAACTTTAAGAACAAGAGGTCATAGATTTAAATTAGCTAAACACAGATGCCGAAGAAATATGAGAAAATTCACTTTTGCAAACAGAGTGGTAGACGGTTGGAACAAGTTAGGTGAGAAGGTGGTGGAGGCCAAGACCGTCAGTAGTTTCAAAGTGTTATATGACAAAGAGTGCTGGGAAGACGGGACACCACGAGCGTAGCTCTCATCCTGTAACTACACTTAGGTAATTACACACACACACACACACACACACACACACACACACACACACACACACACACACACACACACACACACACACACAGAATATGTATGAGACCAAAGAGCCAAAGCTCAACCCCCGCAAGCACAAATAGGTGAGTACAGACACAGGGGTGGGGAGCCTGGTAGCCTGGTGGATAGCGCGCAGGACTCGTAATTCTGTGGCGCGGGTTCGATTCCCACACCAGGCAGAAACAAATGGGCAAAGTTTCTTTCACCCTGAATGCCCCTGTTACCTAGCAGTAAATAGGTACCTGGGAGTTAGTCAGCTGTCAAATAGGTACCTGGGAGTTAGTCATCTGTCGCTGCTTCCTGGGGTGTGTGGTGTGGGGAAAAACGTAGTTAGTAAACAAATACAACTAGGTGAATACACACATGGTGTGTGTGTGTGCTGCCACTCTCCATGGTGTACAACAAATCACTGGTAACTGGTGAACTGCCAAAAAATTGGAAGACGGCCAATGTAGTTCTAATATACAAGTAGGGTGATATTCAGGAGGCACTGAACTACAGGACAATGTCCCTAACTTGCATTCCATGCAAGATAATGGAGAAGACTGTGCGAAAAAAACTAGTGGAACATCTGGAGCGGAGGAACTTTGTAACACAACATCAACATGGGTTCACAGATGGCAAATCATGCCTAACAGGTTTAATTGAGTTCTATGACCAGGCAACAAAAATCAGGCAAGAGAGAGAAAGAGAGAGAAAAAGAGAGAGGGCTGGGCAGACTGCATATTTCTGGACTGCTAGAAAGCTTTTGACACAGTACCACATAAGAGACTAGTGCACAAACTGGAGATGCAGGCAGGAGTGAAAGGGAAGGTACTCCACTGGATAAGAGAGTACCTAAGCAACAGGACAGCGAGTCACCGTGAGGGGTGAGGTCTCGGAGTGGCGGGTAGTCATCGGTGGAGTCCCACAGGGATCAATCCTTGGACTTATACTGTTTCTGATATACGTAAATGATCTCCCAGAAGAAATTGATTCGTTCCTGTCGATGTTTGCTGATGATGCAAAAATTGTGAGCAGGATCAAGACAGAGGAGGATAGTATGAGGCTACAAGAAGACCTAGACAAACTGAAGGAATGGTCCGACAAATGGCTACTAAAGTTCAACCCAAGTAAATGTAAGGTAATGAAACTAGGAGGAGGAACTAGGACAGTCACTGGATACCGATCGGGAGGTGAAGTCCTACACGAAACGGACAGAGAGAAAGGTTTAGGAGTTGATATCACGCCAAACCTGTCTCCTGAAGCCCACTTCAAAAGAATAACATCAGCGGCCTATGTGAGGCTGGCTAAAATCAGAACTGCTTTCAGAAACCTGTGTAAGGAATCCTTCAGAACCTTGTATACCACATATGTAAGGCCAGTCCCGAAGTATGCATCCCCAGCATGGAGCCCGTATCTAGTCAAGCACAAGACGAAGCTGGAAAAAGTTCAGAGGTATGCCACTAGGCTAGTCCCAGAACTAAGAGGCATGAGTTATGAGGACAGACTACATGAACTGCACCTCACGTCGCCGAAGACAGAAGAGCTAGGAGAGACATGATTACCACATACAAAAATTCTCAGGGGAATTGACTGGGTGGACAAGGATGGATTATTTAACGGGGGTGGCACAGGTGGAAGCTGAGTACCCAAATGAGCCACAGAGACATTAGAAAGACCTTTTTCAGTGTCAGAGTAGTGATGTGGTGAAGTGATGTGGTGAAGGCTGACTCCATACACAGTTTCAAATGTAGATTTGACCAGGAGGATTTTTTTTAGCAAGAGGAGGAGAAGAATGGCTAAAAATGTCTAGACTCTACCACCAACTCGGTCAAATGCTAGAGAGGACGCAAACACAGTGGCCTCCCTACCAGAGCCTCAGATATTAACACCAAGTAAAGCATCCAGCACTTCCACAAACATAACATCATTTTTATTTGCCAACATTCAGGGTATAAAAACACGCAAATGTAACAAAGTGCACTTCACAGATGGCCTCTTACATGAGGCAAATGCAGGTTTGCAGCCCTAACGGAAACTCACACCAAGGACTACCATGATGGTGAAATATGGATTTCGGAGTACGATCTTTTCAGAAGTGACAGGAAACACAGGCTACAGGGTGGGTCAGCCTCTACATCAACCTTGAGGTTACCTTGAGGTGCTTCCGGGGCTTAGCGTCCCGCGGCCCGGTCGTCGACCAGGCCTCCTGGTTGCCGGACTGATCAACCAGGCTGTTAAACGCGGCTGCTCGCAGCCTGGCGTATGAGTCACAGCCTGGTTGATCAGGTATCCTTTGGAGGTGCTTATCCAGTTCTCTCTTGAACACTGTGAGGGGTCGGCCAGTTATGCCCCTTATGTGTAGCGGAAGCGTGTTGAACAGTCTCGGGCATCAAGGACACATTCATCTGTACTGAGCTGCTAAACACCACAAATGATATGGTGGAAGTGCTAATAATCAAAATAGAGATCTTAAATGTAGTTATTGTCCTTGTATATAAGTCACCCACCGTAGGCAAATCATCAGCATTTTTAAAAGACCAATTAATGAAAATAGAACACTGCTTGGAAAACCTCACAAATCCAGCCCCAAACATCATCCTGCTTGGGGACTTCAACCTACGGCACCTGAAATGGAAGACCATAGCTGATAAGGTTGTATCAGAGAGAATTCCAGGATGTAGCCTAAATGAACAGACACATGCAAATGACCTGCTACGGATGTGCGACAGGTTTGCCTTAAACCAGCAAATAGTAAAACCAACTAGGAAGGAGAACACGCTGGACCTCATTTTCACTAATAATGATGAATTGATCAGGAACATAATGATTTCAAATACCTGTTACTCAGATCACAACTTAACTGAAGTTTTGACAAGCATGGGGAATAGACCTTCAAAACCAGACCCGATTCCCGATGGAGGAGATTTCAGCAAATTCAACTTCAATAATAAACAGATAAACTGAGAGCAAATAAACCAAGACTTCACAGAAATAAGCTGGGAAGAACAGCTAGAAAATGCAAATCTGAACCAGTGACTGGAAAAAATAAACTCAGTAACACTAGAAATATGTTCAAACCGCATACCCCTAAGAAAAAAAGAGAGAGATGCAGATTGGAACGGGAACGTCGTTCCCTCTATTGGCGAAGAAAACGAATCGCGGAACAACTTGAGAGTCGCACCCTATCTCAAGAACGGCGAAGAAGGTTAGGTAGAGAAATAGAAACAATTGAACTAAAGCTACAAGAATCATACAAAACCCAGGAGAGACAAAAATATTAAAAGGCCGTCAGTGAAATAGAGAGAAATCCGTAATATTTTTTCTCCTATGCCAAATCAAGATCAAAAACTACATCTAGTATCGGGCCCCTGCGAAAGGGAGATGGAACTTTCACCGATGACAACAAAGAAATGATCGAGATACTGAGGAAGCAGTACGACTCTGTTTTCAGCGATTCACTAAACACACTAAAGATTGATAATACAAATGAATTTTTCAATGATATGATACCAACAACAAGACATATATATGATGTCACCCTATCCCACTGGATTTTGAAGAAGCCATAGACAGTATGCTTATGCACTTATGCACCAGGCCCTGATTCTTGGAACTCTATATTCAACAAGAACTGTAAAAAAAAAAACTATCACAGGCACTTCACATTCTTTGGAGACAAATCCTAGATACTGGCGTTATCCCTGACATACTGAAAACAGCAGAGATAGCACCACTTAATAAAGGAGAAAATAAGGCAGAGGCAAAAAATTTCAGGCCGATAGCACTAACATCACTCATTATAAAAATTGTTGCGAGAGTGCTAAGAAGTACGATCACAAAATACATGGAATCCTAGCATCTCCATAATCCCGGACAGAATGGTTTCAGAACAGGGCGCTCATGTCTGTCACAGTTGCTGGACCGCAATAACATGGCATTAGATGCCATGCCACTAGATGCCATGGAAGACAAACAAAACGCTGATGTAATTTACACAGGTTTTGCAAAAGCCTTCGACAAATGTGTCCATGGTGTTATTGCACATAAAATGCTTTCAAAAGGAATTACCGGAAAAAAATAGACAGATGGATCTACAATTTCCTGGCTAACTGAATCCTAACTAACTAAATGAATAACTAACATAAATAACTAAGTGAATAAGTACTAGGTAGAACTTACCTAGTTGTACTTACCTAGTTGTGCTTTTGGGGGTTGAGCTTTGGCTCTTTGGTCCCGCCTCTAAACCGTCAGTCTTCTGGTGTACCGATTCCTGAGCTTCTCGAGCTCTATCATATCTACATTTGAAACTGTGTATGGAGTCAGCCTCCACCATATCACTACCTAGTGCATTCCATTTACTAACTACTCTGACACTGAAAAATTTCTTTCTAATATCTCTGAGGCTCATTTGGGTACTCAGCTTCCACCTGTGACCCCTTGTGCGTGTACCACCCGTGTTAAATTCTTGTCTACCTTGTCAATTCCCCTAAGAATTTTGTATGTGGTGGTCATGTCTCCCCGAGCTCTTCTGTCTTCTAGCGACGTGGGGTGCAGTTCACGCACCATTTCCTCATAACTCATGCCTCTTAGTTTTGGGACTAGCCTAGTGGCATACCGCTGAACTTTTTCCAGCTTCGTCTTGTGCTTGACTAGGTATGGGCTCCATGCTGGAGCTGCATACTCCAGGATTGGCCTTATATATGTGATATATAAGGTTCTGAAGGACTCCTTTCACAGGTTTCTGAAAGCAGTTCTGATGTTAGACAGCCTCGCATACGCCGCCGATGTTATTCTTTTGATGTGGGCTTTAGGAGACAAGTTTGGCGTGATATCAACTCCTAGATCTTTCCCTCTGTACGTTTCGTGAAGGAGTTCATATCCCATTCGGTATCCACTGCCTGGCCTCCTATTTCCTCTGCCTAGTTTCATGACCTTACATTTACTTGGGTTGAACTTAAGTAGCCATTTGTTGGACCATTCCTTCAGTTTGTCTAGGTCATCTTGTAGCCTCATACTTTCTTCCTCTGTCTTGATCCTCCTCATAATTTTTGCATCATCAGCAAACTTTAAGAGGAACGAGTCTATTCCTTCTGGGAGATCATTTTCGTATATCAGAAACAGTATAGGTCCCAGAACTGATCCCTGTGGGATTCCACTGGTGACGCTCGCCACTCCGATACTTCATCCCTCACAGTGACTCGCTGTCTCCAGTTGCTAAGGTACTCCCTTATCCAGTTGAGTACCTTCCCTTTTCCCGAAGCTGTTCCTTCGGAATGGAACTGCCCGATGATGGATTACTGTTACACCGCTATGAAATCTGCCTGCAGGAATGTAAGTACAAAGCTTGATTCAAAATTGAATAGGCCTATTCAACACAGTGATTGGAATAAACACGCCAACACTGACTTCGTTATTAATCACGCTAGTAAACAACTTGATAATGATACGATGACTGCTCTTGGTTACGGTCTGAGTTTCTCCATATCGAATATGGATGTGAATTATGTAGATATTGCCAAAAGTTTTTGCAATTTGGAGAAATCTAGTGAGATTTCGACTGATGACATCAATATTTGCAAGGTAATGGTGAACGGGTCTTTACTTAAGGGTACTGTGCCTAATTGTCCAGAGAGGTTTATGCGAGTGTTCAAAACTCTCAAAAAAAGATAACTCTCTACATATCACTAAAGCTGATAAGTCCAATGCTGTTGTCATCATGAACAAAGAAGACTATGTTCAAAAAATGAACCAGTTATTGGAGGACAGAGACACTTACCTGTTAATAGTGACCCTATTGAAAAAGTTATTGCTCATTTCAACAAAACTCTTAAAACCGTGCTCAAGAATGATAAGGAGTTGATTCCTACGTTTTTAAGTCGTTCCCCTTCTCTCCCATATCAATATGGTCTTATTAAAACACACAAACCCAATAATCCTGCGAGACATATTACTAGTTCTGTTGGATCTGTGGCATATTGACTTTCTAAATGGCTTGTCCAAGTCTTGTCCCCGGTAGGAGGTTCCATTTCCAACTCTCACATAATGAACAACTTGGACTTGGTTAACAAGTTGTCTGGTTTGAAATTAAATTATGATTTTAAACTGGTGAGTTTTGATGTGACAACTCTGTTCACTAGGGTTCCTGTTGATGACCTGTTGGCATTCTTATGGGATCTACTGTGGGAACCGACCTGTGAGATTTATATTTATTTAATTTATATGAATTTATATTTACGTTAATTTATATACTTCGATAGCAATTTGTATAATGATAAGTGGACTGTATTTCTGCAATAATCTCATAATCTCAGAAATCGATCCTCTACACATTAGGGGGGTTTTATTAATTGAATTTATAGATATGCAGCCAATCAAACTACAGTATTAGACTACATACATTGAAGAGGTTCCTTATCTTATTTGTACAGCAGGCCTTAGTCCACCAGGTATAACCACATTTTCCCTCTTTGAGGTAGCTTCCATCACCCTGGTAACTGATGCACAAAGCATGCTTCCTCGTCTTGACCTGTCAAAAGGGCGCTAGCTATGAAGCCAGAAACCTAGTATATGACAAGCTATATCAGAGAAAACACTGTATATGGAACCTTAAAGACCTGGCTTAATTACCTTTAGTTTGAGGCTGCCTCGTGCTCTAACCGGGACACCCTATATACTGACATTAATGACCATAAATGAAAGATAAATGGGTTTCGGAAGAACACTTAACTTGATTTGTTGAAAGCGTGTTGATAATGGTACACCTTTGGTTTCCATAACACTTCGTCCAAGTAAAATTAACAGGAGCCGTATTTGCTCCCGTGAGCCTCTGTGGTCTTAGTATCAACAATGGCTGCCCCTCCTTCCTCACTCCTGACGCCTGGCTTACATTGTCCAGATGACAGAAAGTGATAGAAGGGTCACATTTACTCTATTTTAATATTGATAATTAAGTTAATTTATATGAGATGTTTTATGATGGTAAAGTCCAAAGACTAATGTATTTAAGAATAATTCCCAGCAGAATAGCTGGTGAATTTATAATAGTATGTGGTGATGATATCCTGTTTTCTATAGACGGTAATTCCACTACAAGTTACGTTTTCTATGGGTAACTTGTTTATACAATACAGCAATTATTATCTGTCTGTATGTTATATTAAATGGTGTCGGATTTTCCGACATAATTCCCCAGGGGGCTGCTCACGGGTCGAAGTCCTCTTTAGAACAGACGAACACCGATACTCCTCCTTCGAATTATTAGATTAATTTGATGTTAGTAGTTAGTAATCACACATTTGTGCGTCTGTTCGTACAGGACGGATGTCCCGTACTAGAGTTGCAGGGGTTAGAAGTCTAATGCGATTTCATTTCCCTGTCAACTCTTGAAAGGCTAATATTCAAGCCTAAATACTTATTATTTAACCCAGAAGACTGAATGTGATCAAGTACTACAGTCAAGTATGATTCAGGGACTGCAGTGAGATCAGTGACATTAGATATAACTTGAAGTTTGTTCAGGTAACTGGTCACTGATATATAAACACTGAGGCCCATGGAATACATCTTGATTAAATAATAAATGTATCAAATCAGTCATCAGATTTATTGGGGTTTAATTCAGTTAATTGATTCAGAAGATTGAATAGCTCATCATTAAAGTAAAGTATGGTTCTGAGACTGCAGTGGGTTCAGTGACATTGGTCGCAATGACTTGTAGCTGTTTTAGGCTACTGTTCACTGATTTGCCACTGAGGCCTCATGAACTCATCTTCAGCTTTAAATGATGATACTAACATGAACTTCTGTTGGTATAGTCAGCTGTAATCTCCTTAGTATAATGCTACTGGAGAAATATAATCAGCTGACAAATTTAGATTTCTATTGGTATTGTTTATCTGCAGGCATAGGTCTCCTCAGGCTTGATACTGGGCCTGAGAGTAATTTACCTCCTGCAGAGTTTAACATGGTTATACCCTGATATTTAGTAGGGCTACCGATGAATCGATGACAATAGTCTGTCCCTACAAGGAGACCGAAGTCGGTGAGGTGATCAGACTTAATATTATCTGCCAATTTTATTCCTCTATTTCTCAGGAATTTGGCTGTTGCTCTCAGACCTTGAACTTGTAGGTCTACTGGTATTTTGTCCACCACAATGGCTTGTACTCGACAGACGTACCTGCCTAAACGTACTGATGGTTGTACCACCTGGTAGACTTGAGGTCCTGCATCTGTTACAAACCCTGAGATATTGAATGACATCTGGGCTAAGGCCTTAATTGTAGTTTATCTGCCAACTTTTTAGTGACATATGTTCTCTGCGATCCTTGGTCAAACAACCCACGGGTATGGACCTTGGCCCTCTTATTCTGGATGGTAATTTGGGCAGTAGGCAAAGTCGTATTACCTTTAGACTTTGCCGATTGGACATTCTTTGTTTGTTGCACCTTGCAGTACTGTACTGTGGTGGGAATCCTATCTTCCACCTTGGGGTTTGGAGACGTTGTTTTGGTGTCTCTGCACAATGCTGCATGGTGCTGACCTTTGTTACACCTATTACAGGTGTGTAATTGGGTATCACAGTCGTTGAAGTTATGTTTCCTGAGGCACCTCGTGCAATGCTGCAAATCTTTGAGTCGCTCAACACGGGCGTCACTATCAGGAAAATTAGAGCAGTGGTACATTGAATGTTTCTCATTGCAGAACAAACATGTTCCATAGTTTCCAGTACCCTTTGGTGTCACGTTCTTGGGTGACACAGTAACTATAGGCTTGGAGGGTCCCACTGCATATACGCCCACACTGCTACTGTTCCACTTTGGTGTTGAATTATATTGTCTAGATTGATTTGGAGTACCTTTGGTACTCTGTGGTTTACTATTATTGGTTTCTGAGGGTTTACTTGGTGGTTTTAATTTGTCATGTGTTCGTAATTGATGAACTACTGACTTTAAACCCTCAGATATTTCATTCATGGATAAGATACTTTTATTGTAATGAGCACTCATTTGTCTCAATATGTCCCTAGGTATTTTCTCCTGGACAATTATTTTCAAGACCCACTCAGCCCCGTTTGTATCTGCTGTCAGGCTGAGGGCATTGATCAATAATTCTACCTCCAGCTTGAAGACTTGGAGTGAATCAGCTGAAGCCTCCGGTGGGGGTAAATGCAACAGCTCATGAACTAAATGTGATGTTCTTACTTCTGGATCAGCATAATTATTCTTGAGGAGTTTTACTGCCAGATCATAGCCGTCATTAGTTAATCTCAGATGGGATACTACTGTTTTAGCCTCACCTGATAATTGGCCTTGCAAATAAGAGAATTTACTACTCTTTGGTAAAGATTGTTTTGAGTCTACAAGGTCAACGAATTTGTTCCAAAATTCGTCCCAATCTTCCTCATCTTTTTCTGAGAAAGTGGGTAAATTAATTGGAGGGAGTCGAGCTTCTGCTTGACTCGTATTAGATGCAACTGTTGTTGTTGTTGTTGCCTTGTTCTGGGCAATTAATTTGACATAAGGCTGTAACGTGGCCTGAGTGTGATCTTCATAATTCGCTAGATCAACCATAATGTCGTCTATTTCTGTTTCTGATAAATTGGTGTTGGCAAGTTCAGCCACATATGTTGCTATTTGGCATTTGATTTGCTCAAATTTACCTGCAGCTGCTTGATAATAGCTTTCCAGGTCAGCATAATCAACTTGAGATTGTTGTGACAAATCTTCACATTTCTTGATCTGTCTTGTTAAGTGGCCTTTAAGACCTGTAAGGGTTCTTTTCATTCTCCCTGCATTATCCATACTGGCTAGTTGGTGAAGCCTTGTGGGGCTTGTACTTGGGCTGCTCATAATACTGAACAAGCACTGATGGTAGCCTAGGGGTCAAATTCTGCACTCACTAGGCAATTATCCTACCTCTACTAGAGGTTAGCACTTAAAATTAATACACATTATATATATACAATCATACACACTAATGATTTGAGTGATAAACCAGTGTCACTGGAAGTACCTTTAGGTTAGCTCTTCTATATCACCCTAGGATGGTAGAGACACTAATTAATCACTCAAAGGTGTAATGATCATAAGTAAATTATTATATATACAACTCGACTCGAGTTGATAAAAATTACACCCAAAATAGGGTCTGGACCATTCATTAATGGTGTTAGGTTGTTCAATATAGTACAACTGACTATGGTAATAATGGGACTAGGATGAACAATAATAGTTCAACTAGTCAATGATTAATATCCTACCCTGTTGTGGGTTGGCAATTAGTAAATATTATATTGTGAACACTAGTGCAATACATATTAAATAATTCTCTATTTTGGAGAAATAATATACACAATTATTGATAATAGCCTCTTAATTAGCCTCTATAAAACTTCTAATATTATCAAGAAGTATTAACTATTATTAGTGACCTCGCGAAATAAACTCCACAAAATTCGTGGATAATCTCTCGCGAAATTTAACACCACGAAATCCGTGAACAATCTCGCAAAACCACAGCCACTAATTTGGCTGGCTTCAATATTAGTGCTGTCATTTCACGAAATAACACGCCACCAAATATCTGTGGGCGTGCATGAAACCGCTGACGAAGCTGATCTGAACTGAGCGGGGCTCGAGAGCTCGCACGAGGCAACGCCGCCGTCTATGATTGCTGGCTTTGTTTAAATCACACTGCACTAGTTATTTAATGAATCCACTGGTTAACTGGTTCATCCAGTACTAAGATGACCAAATGTGGGTTCATAGGATCAAATAATCCGTTATCCGGTTCGAAGGACCAAATAATGTGGGAACCGACCTGTGAGATTTATATTTATTTAATTTATATGAATTTATATTTACGTTAATTTATATACTTCGATAGAAATTTGTATAATGATAAGTGGACTGTATTTCTGCAATAATCTCATAATCTCACAAATCGATCCTCTACACATTAGGGGGGTTTTATTAATTGAATTTATAGATATGCAGCCAATCAAACTACAGTATTAGACTACATACATTGAAGAGGTTCCTTATCTTATTTGTACAGCAGGCCTTAGTCCACCAGGTATAACCACATTTTCCCTCTTTGAGGTAGCTTCCATCACCCTGGTAACTGATGCACAAAGCATGCTTCCTCGTCTTGACCTGTCAAAAGGGCGCTAGCTATGAAGCCAGAAACCTAGTATATGACAAGCTATATCAGAGAAAACACTGTACATGGAACCTTAAAGACCTGGCTTAATTACCTTTAGTTTGAGGCTGCCTCGTGCTCTAACCGGGACACCCTATATACTGACATTAATGACCATAAATGAAAGATAAATGGGTTTCGGAAGAACACTTAACTTGATTTGTTGACAGCGTGTTGATAATGGTACACCTTTGGTTTCCATAACACTTTGTCCAAGTAAAATTAACAGGAGCCGTATTTGCTCCCGTGAGCCTCTGTGGTCTTAGTATCAACAATGGCTGCCCCTCCTTCCTCACTCCTAACGCCTGGCTTACATTGTCCAGATGACAGAAAGTGATAGAAGGGTCACATTTACTCTACTTTAATATTGATAATTAAGTTAATTTATATGAGATGTTTTATGATGGTAAAGTCCAAAGACTAATGTATTTAAGAATAATTCCCAGCAGAATAGCTGGTGAATTTATTATAGTATGTGGTGATGATATCCCGTTTTCTATAGACGGTAATTCCACTACAAGTTACGTTTTCTATGGGTAACTTGTTTATACAATACAGCAATTATTATCTGTCTGTATGTTATATTAAATGGTGTCGGATTTTCCGACATCTACTCCCTAAGTATAATTTAACTTTAGCTACTAACACCATTGTTGAATATTTAGTAGGTTCTATCATATGTTCTTATTCCCCAACCCTTTAACCTAACCTTTCAGATGTAGTTTATTGTGTTTTTGACGTATTTGTTGAATATATTATCCTTTTCCTAACCTTTCAGATGTAGTTTTGTTTCTCCTTTTTGTATATTTTTACCCAAACCCACCATCCCACTTAACCTTCTTTCCTTCTTTTACTTTGTTTTCACATATAAGTTCATTCTTTATTTTAGTAATAATAAAATTACAATAGTAAAGAAACAGATCTACTAAGACTTGAAATTGAGAAAAAACAAGAGAGCAAGTGAGTGAGAGCATGAAAAGAGGAGAAAAGAGTATGAGAGAGGGGGGAGGAGGAACATGGGAGCACTAAGACTTGAATTTGAGAAAAAGAAAAACTAAGTGAATGAGAGTGAGGGTGAGAGAATGGGAGCATTAAGACTTGAATTTGAGAAAGAAGAGAGCATTTGAGCAAATGAGGGAGAGAGAGGGGGAGGAAGAGAGAGAATAAGGGAGAGAGATAGAAAAGGAGGGTTAGAAGGAATAGGAGAATCAAAGTAAAAGAAGGAAAGAAGGTTAAGTGGGATGGTGGGTTTGGGTAAAAATATACAAAAAGGAGAAACAAAACTACATCTGAAAGGTTAGGAAAAGGATAATATATTCAACAAATACGTCAAAAACACAATAAACTACATCTGAAAGGTTAGGTTAAAGGGTTGGGGAATAAGAACATATGATAGAACCTACTAAATACACTAAGATTACAAGAGGTTAGGTTAAGGGGTTGGGGAACAAGAACATATGATAGAACCTACTAAATACACTAAGATTACAAGAGGTTAGGTTAAGGGGTTGGGGAATAAGAACATATGATAGAACCTACTAAATACACTAAGATTACAAGAGGTTAGGTTAAGGGGTTGGGGAATAAGAATAAATGATAACAAACATAATAAATACAACTTATGAGCAACTTGATGAACTTTAACAAATAACCCTTGATCTGCAAAAATGACCATTTGAGAAATTAACTAATGAAATGAGTAAATGAATATGAGACAATGATTGACGAAACACAAAAGACAGGCAGGAATACTTATGTAAGTTAGATCATGTCTGGCTGGACTAGATAAGTTAGGATACATCAGTTTGGGAATGTGAGAATAAGTTAAGTAAAGCAAGTTAGGTTACGTTAGGATAGGTAAGATAAGTTATATAAGTTAGGTAAGGTAAGGTAAGTTAGGTTAAGTTAGGTAAGGTTAGGTTAAGTTAGGTAAGTTAGTTAAGTTATGTAAGTTAGGCTAAGCAGGTTAAGTTATGTAAGTTAGGTTAAGTTATGTAAGTTAGGTTAAGCAGGTTAAGTTAGGTAAGGTAAGGTAAGTTAGGTTAAGTTAGGTAAGTTAGGTTAAGTTATGTAAGTTAGGTAAGTTAGGTTAAGTTATGTAAGTTAGGTTAAGCAGGTTAAGTTAGGTAAGGTAAGGTAAGTTAGTTAAGTTATGTAAGTTAGGTTAAGCAGGTTATGTTATGTAAGTTAGGTTAAGTTATGTAAGTTAGGTTAAGCAGGTTAAGTTAGGCAATGTAGGTAAGTTAGGTTAAGCAGGATAAGTTAGGTAAATGTAGGTAAGTTAGGTAAGTTAGGTTAAGTTAAGTTAGGATAGGTAAAGTTAGGTTAAGCAGGTTAAGTTAGGTAATGTAGGTAAGTTAGGTTAAGCAGGATAAGTTAGGTAAGTTAAGTTAGGATAGGTAAAGTTAGGTTAAGCAGGTTAAGTTAGGTAAATGTAGGTAAGTTAGGTTAGGTAAGTTAGGTATGATAGGTAAGGTAAGTTACGTTAGGATAGGTAAAGTTAGGTTTGAACAGTGTAGTTCAGAGAACAGTTTTAGGGTAAAGCATCTAAGAAAATGTTTTAACAGAAAAGCAGGTTTGGTATGAAAAGCTGAACTAGTTACATTTTAGAGAGAAATTTTATGACTGAAGATGTCTTAAAGAATATCATGATGGAAGAAGGAGAGTTTCTTTGATGAACGAAGGTGTCTTAGAGAACAACTTTGGGAGAACGAAGGTGAATTAGAGATCACTTTGATGACTCTGAGAATAACTTTTATGTCTTAGAGAACAACTTTGATGAGCAAGATTAACTTTAGATGTCTCTGAGAATAACTTTT
The DNA here is from genome assembly GCF_040958095.1 of Procambarus clarkii. Taxonomy (NCBI): domain Eukaryota; kingdom Metazoa; phylum Arthropoda; class Malacostraca; order Decapoda; family Cambaridae; genus Procambarus; species Procambarus clarkii. The sequence continues at coordinate 26,221,183 of NC_091170.1, forward strand.
ATAACATAGAAATTAACTTTAGATGTCTCTGAAAATATCTTTGATGACTTCGAGAATAACATTTGATGACTCTGAGAACAAGTTTGATAGCTCTGAGAATAACTTTAGATGTCTCTGAAAATAACTTTGATGAAAGAAGATGTCTTAGATTAACTTTTGATGACTTTGAAAACAAGTTTGATGAACAAAGATGTTTTGAAAGTTTCTCTGACGAACGAAGGTGACTCTGAGAATAGCTTTGGGTAGCTCTGAGAATAACTTTTGTTGTCTTAGAATAACTATTGATTGTTCTGAGAATAACTTTAGATATCTCTGAGAATAAGTTTGATGAACGAAGATATCTTACAGAGCAAATTTTATGTTTCGAAGAATAACTTTTTGATGACTCTGGGAATGACTTTGTTGTCTTAGAGAATAACTTTGAGGGCTTAGAGAATGTCTTTGATGAATGGAAGTGAGTTAGAGAATAACATATCATGACTGAGAATAACTTTTGATAACTCTTAGAATAACTTTGATGTCTTAGAGAATAACTTTAGATGACTTTGAGAATGTCTTTGGATAACTCTGAGATTAACTTTGATGTCTTTGAAACAACTTTGATGAATTGGAGAATGTCTTTGAGAACATGAGTAGTATTTTGTTAGCTCAGAGAATAACTTTTTGATGACATAGAGAATAACTTTTATGTCATAGAGAAGAACATTGATGGCTTAGAGAGAATATCTTTGATGAAAGATGATGTCTTGGATTAACTTTGACGTCTCTTGGAACAACTTTGATGACTGAGAATAACTTTTGATAGCTCTTAGAGAATAACTTTTATGAACGGAGATGTTTGAGATTAACTTTGATAGCTCAGAATAACTTTTGTGGACATGAGAATATCTTTGGATAACTCTGAGATTACCTTTGTTAACTCTGAGATCAACTTTGATGTACGAGGGTGAGTTAGAGATTACCTTTGTTAACTCTGAGATTAACTTTGATGAACGAGAAAATACTTTTTGATGACATCGAGAATAATTTTGATAGCTCTGAGAATGACTTTTATGCCTCTGAGAATAACTTTGAGGATGCAAGTAAATTTTTGAGTGTTTGAGAGTGTCTTTTGATATCTCGAAGAGTCCCATTGAAGTCTTAAAGGATGTCTTTGATGTCTCAAAGGATGTCTTTGAGTGCAACTTTGATGTCTTTGAGTAAGTCCTTGATGTCTCGAAGAGTGTCTTTGACTATATTTCTTACTTAACGACATATAATTTTAGTTAGGAACAACGATGAATATGACTATTCTAGCGAAGTGAAAGGTTACTTTAGTTAAGAACAGTGTTGGAAAGAGGCTACACCTGACTATTTTAAATGAGAGAAGTGATATTTCAGGTAAGAAATGACAAGGAAACATGATGAAGTAACTATTTTTTAGTTGACTGATGAATACTTTAGTTAAGGAAAAAGACAAAACATGACGAAGGAGACTATTTTTGTGCTCCCCAAAGTATAATGTCAGTTAAGAACAGCGATGAAAGATATCTTTGGTTATTTTTTCTTACTTGACAAAACATAATTTTAGTTAAGCAAAAAGACAAAAACATGATGAACATGACTTTTCTGTTGATTGATGGTTAATTTTAGTTATGAAATGACAATGAAACATGAAGAACACGGTTATTTTCTGTTGACTATGGAATAAGTTTAGTTAGGAAATGATGAAAGTTATTATTTTTAGTTGAATGACGATGGATAAAGTTAGTCATGAACAGTATTGGAAACGTTTCCCTTGACTATTTTTGCTAAGAGAAAGGTTTTTTTAGTTAAGAACAGTGATGATAAGATTTCTTTGACAATTTTTTAGCTAAGAGAAAGGTTGTTTTAATTAAGAACGGTGTTGAATGAGATTAATCCTGACTGTTTTTGGTTGATTGGCGAAAGATTTTTAGTTAAGAACAGTTTTGGAAAGTTTCCTTTGACAATTTTTTCTTACTTGATGAAACATAGCGGCTGTTAAGAAAGTGCTGAAAGAAGTTTCCTTTGACAATTTTTAGCTAAGAGAAAGGTTGTTTTAGTTAAGAACAGTGTTGAACGAGGCTATTTCTGACTATTTTTAGTTGACTGGATAATAAGTTTAGTTGAGAAATTACGAAAGTGACTGTTTTTAGTTGATTGGTGAAAGATTTTTTAGTTAAGGAACGTTAAATAACATGTAAGGGAAAAAACCCAGAGAATATATGGGGAACATGGCAAAGAACACATGTAAGAAAAGTTGATGAATACAGTGAACATGCTGGGAATATGAACTTACAGAGAATATGAAAACATGATAAGGAGAATAGGGAATACAAAGAATGAACAATGGACTTGTGAAGAACATGGAGAATATGACAAAGAATGTAGAAAACATGTAAGTGAAGGTGAAAAACGAAGTGATCTTGTGAGGAACATGAACTTGTAGAGGAACATGAATATTGACATAGAACACAAAATATGGAAGTTAGCATGAATATTGAGTATAAAAGTTGTAAAGAGAACATGTGATGAATATGAAAACATAGAAAATATGACTAGAATTTGTAGAGAACATAATGAGACTAAGAGAAAGAATACAGAAAAAATGGAGATACTTGTGAAAATATGAACTGAATGGGACTGTGAACATTTGAAGAACATGGAGTGAACACGGATGAGAATACGAAGAACACAGTGAATATAGAGAAAATATGCAAATACAGTACGATTATTGAAGGTTTGGATAAGTTGGGGATGAGAAGGTAAGGGAGGGAAAGGGTAAGGTGAGATGAGATGGAGGAAGGTGGGAGGAGGTGAAAGATAATTACACAGGTTGGGGTTATGTGAGTACTCTGATAAACAGATAGGATGGAGAGGGACTTGATCGAATATATTTATGTCTGATGATCTAAGACAGAGGAAATGTAGCTTGGCTAATGTCCAGATTAATTTTACTACGTTAGAAATAAGGTGATCTTAAATCTCAGGGTGATTTAGTTGGAAAATAAAGAACTTGTACAAAATGAACTAAGCTGGGGGGGGGACAAGAGTTGAAACTTGATAACTGAACTGGTTTTTATTTACTATGTCTGAAAATGTAGTTGGGTGTTTAAATCTCTGGGGAATTTGGACTGATAGTAATGAATTTACAAAAGTGAGCTTGGACAGAGGACAAGAGCTAGAGTTTATAATTGTTTACATCATATTTAGTATGTCTGAAATACAGAGGGTAAAAATTTCAGGGAAATTGATGGGTTATTTACAAAGATACGAAAGAGAACTAAGGTGGGGACGAGAGCTGGAGCTCAGTAACTGACTTGATCTTATTTACTAACTTTGAAGTATGACTGTTTAAAATTTCAGGGGGATTGGACTGCTAGTAGCGAAAATGTGGTCTCTGTCAAATTTGGGTCTTTAATTGGACTCTGATTAATTTCGATCATGAACTGGACTCTGATGAAATTTGAGCTTAAAACTGTCTCTGACTAATTTTGGTCTCAAAGTAGACTCTGACGAATTTTGCTAGAAAACTGGACTCTGAGGAATTTCGATCAAGAACTGGACTCTGATGAATTTTCACGGATTACAGGACACTGATGAAATTTGAGCTTAAAACTGTCTCTGACTAATTTTGCTCTCAAAGTAGACTCTGGCGAATTTCTGTTGATAATTGGACTCTGATGAAATATGAGCTTAAAACTGTCTCTGACTAATTTTGCTCTCAAAGTAGACTCTGGCGAATTTGAGCATAAACTGGACTCTGTCAAATTTCAGCTTAAAACTGTCTCTGACTAATTTTGCTCACAAAGTAGACTCTGACGAAAATTGGGTATAAAATGGACTCTGTCAAATTTTCGCAGATTACAGGACTCTGATGAAATTTCAGCTTAAAACTGTCTCTGACTAATTTTGCTCTCAAAGTAGACTCTGGCGAATTTCTGTTGATAATTGGACTCTGATGAAATATGAGCTAAAAACTGGGCTCTGTTCAATTTTGGTCTTTACAGGTGAAATAGCCGTAAATGGATATAAAACTAAATGTTATGGATAAGTGGTCTGTTTTCCTTAACAAAACATCTAAGACAATATTCTCTGAAAATGGTCCTTTTACAAATTCGGTCATAAACATATAAATAAACTTCTATGATTATTTGAAACTCTGAAAATAGCTGTAAGGAAATAGGAGGAGAGAGAGAGAGAGAGAGAGATAGGGACGGTCCAGATATTATTATGGAGAAGATAAGATAAGATTACCGAGGTGACCTGAAGGCCGCGTCTGGCTGACCTCTAAAGTAAACACAGGTGAGGCGACAGATTGCTATTTCTCCCATAAGCCCTTAACAAACTTCTATGTCTCGGAAATTATTTTCATCATAAGAAATCCTTACTTCTAAAATCTGTGACTGACAAAATTTACCTGAAAACCCTGGCTCACACGCGGGATATTTCCCAGAAAAAAAAAAGTTACCTGTGAGCTGTACATCTCACAGGGGTCCTCTGGCCTGAAAAAAAAAATTATCTGTGAGCTGTACATCTCACAGGGGTCCTCTGGCCAAAAAAAAAAATGACCTGTGAGCTGTACTCCCTACTACTTATATACTAGCTGTACCCGGCCACGCATTGCTGTGGCTCAGCAACGCATGTGCGTTGCTGAGCCACAGCAGCCTTCCCCTGGTTTCCTAGTCCTGCCCACTATTACCCCTCCCCCGTCCCCTCGTCCTCCCAAAAATTCGTCACTCTCCTGTCCCTTCCTCTTCCCAACCATACCCCATTTCCCCGTCCCCTCATCCTCCCAACCATTTCCTCCCTCCCCCATCCCTGTGTCCTCCCTACCATCCCCCACTCCACCGTCCCCTCATCCTTCTAACCATTCCCCACTCCACCATCCCCTCGTACTCTCCTCAATCTCCCACTCCCCCATCCCACCACCCCGGCCTGCCTATCGTTCTCCTCTCTCCTGTTACCTCGTCCTCTGCACTATCCCCCACTCTCCTGTCTCCTTGTCCTTCCCTTCATTCTCCATTCCCCTTTACCCGCGTCCTCACCATCCACAACTCCCCAGCCCTCTCGTCCTCCCCACCATTACCCCCTCCCTAGTCCCGTCGTTTTCAGTACCATCCCCCACTCCCATCACCTCGTCCTCCCTACCATTCCCCACTCTTTCGTCTGAAGCATTCCCAAATAATCTGATGTTCCCATCAGAAAATAGGGAACATCAAATAATCTGATGTTCCCATCACTGAAATATAAGAAAAACAATTTAAAAACGAAATGAAAAACAATGAAGATATAAAAAAATAAATTATACTCATGAAATGAATGGTATGGTGAACAACAAAGCTCAATTCCAACGAAGTGTCACAAAAACATTAAATGAAAATGAAAATAATTCAAATTCTATGAAAATTCAATTTATCAACGAAATTGGAAACATTGAAATCTAATCGTAACATATTTAGTAAAGCGTGAGTTGTTCTTACGCGCAACAGATGGCGCTGTTTTTCAATAATGCCTGTTTTTACTGTCACAGGTGGGGCATCTATACTTATACTCACGAAATGAACGGTATGGCAAACAATACAGCTGGACTCCTGGTTCAACCTTGACGCCGAGCGGATGTCTGGACACCTCCTCCGCCTGGGTGCCGCCTGATCACATCTTGTTTTCGCGTTTTGGCTTTGCTACTGCCGTTTGGCATCCCTTTTCAGCGGTCTGATTGTACGACGCCTGGCGCACATATCGCCTTGGGTCACAGGATTGTTGATAGATTTTTTTTTTTTATGTGTACTGGCTGGTTCTCCCGGCGGGGTGACGGAGTTCGGGGGTCGGCTTGGCCGAGAGGTGCCGGGGGTTGGCGGGTCTTGGTGGGTTCCTGGTGTGCCCTCAGTCGTGGTGGGTGACTGGTTTCTGCTCTGCCGCGGGACACTGGATGACTTTTTGCGTTTTAGTTGGGGGCAGAGTTTTGGTTTTGCTACCTGGTGTTCTCTGTGTGGGGCGGGGCTGGTGCTTGTCACCCTGAGGGACCCCTGGGGCTCCCCAATCATCTGCCTGACTGTGCGTTTATTTGCCGTATGGCATATTAGTTTCTAGTGATTGGCGTCACTCGTTTTGCGATTTGACTTGGCGTTCCACCTTTCCCGGCTTCGCGATTCACCCTTAACGGGTATGCCAGGGCGGATCCGATCCCACGATCGTTGTCGCTTCTAAATCAACAACAACAATAACAATACAGCTGAACTTCAACGCAAAATCACACAAAATTATTTAATCAAAATGAAAATATATCGAAATATATGAAAATTTAATTTGTCAATGCAATCGGAAAGATTGAAATGGAATCGTAATATATTTATTATAGTGTGTATGGCTCTTACATGCAACAGATGGCGCTGTTTCTTAAAAAAAGAAAAATATTTTTACCGTTTATAAATGTGGCATCTATATTTATACTTACAAAATGAATGGTTTGGTAAACAACACAGCTCAATTCCAACACAATGTCACACAAAATAATTAAATCAAAATTCAAATAAATCGAAATCTATGAAAATTCTATTTAATAATGCAATCAGAAACATTGAAGTGGAAATCACAACATATTTATTATAACTTGTGCATCTTGCTATTATATTCAACAAAGGGAGTTGTTTTTTCTTTAAATTATGTTTTTACCGCTCAGAGGTGTAGCATCTATATAGTAGGCATATAAAAACACGCGCATATTCGAATGGAACGTTGTGTCAGAATTTCAAAGCAATCAGTGAAGAACTTCGGGAGATAACAACGTGTGTTGCTCTTACGTCCAACAGATAGCGTTGTTTATAAAAAAAAAAACATGTTTTTTCCGTCACAGGTGAGGCATATAGATAGTAAGTATATAAAACACGCGCCTATTCAAATGCAACGTTTTGTCAAAATTTCAAAACAATCGGTAAAGAGGTTTCGAAGATTTCTCTCGCATGAAAAACACAATTTTTCAAATAAAGCATGTTTTTTTCCGTCACAGACGTTACATCACTATAATATGTATATAAAAACCCGCTCTGATGCAAATGGAATATTGTGTGAAAATTTCAAAGCAATCGGTGAAGAACTTTCGGAGATTCGCTATTTTGAACAAACGAACATTTTTATTTATATATATAATATATATGTATATATATATATATATATATATATATATATATATATATATATATATATATATATATATATATATATATATATATGTCGTACCTAGTAGCCAGAACGCACTTCTCGGCCTACTATGCAACGCCCGATTTGCCTAATAAGCCAAGTTTTCGTGAATTTAAATATTTTCTCTAATTTTTTTCTTATGAAATGATAAAGCTACCCATTTCTTTATGTATGAGGTCAATTTTTTTTTACTGGAGTTAAAATGAACGTAGATATATGACCGAACCTAACCAACCCTACCTAACCTAACCTAACCTATCTCTATAGGTAAGGTTAGGTTAGGTAGCCAAAAAAGTTAGTTTAGGTTAGGTTAGGTAGGTTAGGTTGATGAAAAACAATTAATTCATGAAAACTTGGCTTATTAGGCAAATCGGGCCTTGCATTGTAGGCTGAGAAGTGCGTTCTGGCTACTAGGTACGACATATATATATATATATGTCGTACCTAGTAGCCAGAACGCACTTTTTGGCCTACTATGCAAGGCCCGATTTGCCTAATAAGCCAAATTTTCCTGAATTAAAATATTTTCTCTAATTTTTTTCTTATGAAATGATAAAGCTACCCATTTCATTATGTATGAGGTCAATTTTTTTTTATTGGAATTAAAATTAACGTAGATATATGACCAAACCTAACCAACCCTACCTAACCTAACCTATCTCTATAGGTTAGGTTAGGTTAGGTAGCCAAAAAAGTTAGTTTAGGTTAGGTTAGGTAGGTTAGGTTGATGAAAAACAATTAATTCATGAAAACTTGGCTTATTAAGCAAATCGGGCCTTGCATAGTAGGCTGAGAAGTGCGTTCTGGCTACTAGGTAAGACATATATATATATATATATATATATATATATATATATATATATATATATATATATATATATATATATATATATATATATATATATATATATATTAGTATATTTTGGTAGCAGTCTTTCCTGTAGACATATATTATTAAATATGACCGAAAAAGTAAGATTAATAATTCTAACACGAATTTTCTCAATCTTTCGTACATTACGCTTCACTGTTGGAGGTAAATCAAAAATCACTTCTCCAAAATTCATTTTTATTTCTAGTCTGACGCGACACGGGCGCGTTTCGTAAAACTTATTACATTTTCAAAGACTTCACAAATACACAACTGATTAGAACTTACGTTTCTCTGATTTTATATCTACATTTGAGTGAGGTGGGAGGGGTGATGTGGCATTAACACAAGACAGAACGAGAGAGGATATTAATAGGGTATTAAAAGTATCAACACAAGACAGAACAGAAACAATGGGTATTGAATAGAAGTGTTTGTAGAAAGCCTATTGGTCCATATTTCTTGATGCTTCTATATTGGAGCGGAGTCTTGAGGTGGGTAGAATATAGTTGTGCAATAATTGGCTGTTGATTGCTGGTGTTGACTTCTTGATGTGTAGTGCCTCGCAAACGTCAAGCTGCCTGCTATCGCTGTATCTATCGATGATTTCTGTGTTGTTTACTAGGATTTCTCTGGCGATGGTTTGGTTATGGGAAGAGATTATATGTTCCTTAATGGAGCCCTGTTGCTTATGCATTGTTAAACGCCTAGAAAGAGATGTTGTTGTCTTGCCTATATACTGGGTTTTTTGGAGCTTACAGTCCCCAAGTGGGCATTTGAGGGCATTTGAAGGCATATGCCTTCAAATGCCCACTTGGGGACTGTAAGCTCCAAAAAACCCAGTATATAGGCAAGACAACAACATCTCTTTCTAGGCGTTTAACGATGCATAAGCAACAGGGCTCCATTAAGGAACATATAATCTCTTCCCATAACCAAACCATCGCCAGAGAAATCCTAGTAAACAACACAGAAATCATCGATAGATACAGCGATAGCAGGCGGCTTGACGTTTGCGAGGCACTACACATCAAGAAGTCAACACCAGCAATCAACAGCCAATTATTGCACAACTATATTCTACCCACCTCAAGACTCCGCTCCAATATAGAAGCATCAAGAAATATGGACCAATAGGCTTTCTACAAACACTTCTATTCAATACCCATTGTTTCTGTTCTGTCTTGTGTTGATACTTTTAATACCCTATTAATATCCCCTCTTGTTCTGTCTTGTGTTAATGCCACATCACCCCTCCCACCTCACTCAAATGTAGATATAAAATCAGAGATACGTAAGTTCTAATCAGTTGTGTATTTGTGAAGTCTTTGAAAATGTAATAAGTTTTACGAAACGCGCCCGTGTCGCGTCAGACTAGAAATAAAAATGAATTTTGGAGAAGTGATTTTTGATTTACCTCCAACAGTGAAGCGTAATGTACGAAAGAATGAGAAAATTCGTGTTAGAATTATTAATCTTACTTTTTCGGTCATATTTAATAATATATGTCTACAGGAAAGACTGCTACCAAAATATACTAATATATATATATATATATATATATATATATATATATATATATATATATATATATATATATATATATATATATATCTATATATATATATATATATATATATATATATATATATATATATATATATATATATATATATATATATATATATATATGTGTATATCACGAAAATAAACACGTGATTAAGAATGTGACAATGTCAGACCACGGAGGAAAAATGAAACAGGAAATTTCCTTAAGTACTTTCGTATATTAAATACATCTTCTGACCTTCTGAAGATGTATTTAATATACGAAAGTACTTAAGGAAATTTCCTGTTTCATTTTTCCTCCGTGGTCTGACATTGTCATATATATATATATATATATATATATATATATATATATATATATATATATATATATATATATATATATGTGTGTGTGTGTGTGTGTATATCACGAAAATAAACACGTGATTAATATAATATATATATATATATATATATATATATATATATATATATATATATATATATATATATATATATATATATATATATATATACACACAATATATATATATATATATATATATATATATATATATATATATACACACAAGTGAGCCACAGCACACTTCCCTGTCCCCCAGTCCTCCCCACCATCTCTCACTTCCGTCCCCTCATCATTCCCACCATTCCCCACTCCCTTGTCCGATGCCTTCCCAAATGGTCTGATGTTCCCATCAGAAAATTGGGAACATCAAGTGATCTGAAGTTCCCATCACTGAAATATAAGAAAAACAGTTACAAAATAACATAAAAATATGAAAAAAATAAAAAATTAACTATACTCAGTAAATGAATGGTATGGTAAACAACACAGTTCAGTTCCAACACAATTCACACAAAATAATTAAATAAAAATAAAAATAAATAAAAATTTATGAAAATTCAATTTATCAATGCAATGGGGAGTTGCTCCTGAGCTACCATGCAGTGAGGACGTGTCGCCTGCTCGCTCCGGTGGTTTGAGTCGGTTCTCACTACGTGAAGAGAGCCATGGGGAAGGCTCAGCGCAAGAGGGAATGGAAGCAGCTTTCGGACGAGGAGGGACGGTGAACCGATGTGCAGCAGGCACCAAAGAAAATTGCTATCGAGGCTTTACCACTTGCTTCTACCGGCAAGTCGGCGGACGTAATGGTCCTAGAGAGCACAGCGTCAGTCACACACCAGCCAGTGTCAGTCAATGCTTCTCTGTCCACAACACAGCCGCAGGACGGCAGTATGAGTCAGGAGAGGACACCACCAGTTTCACGCCAGCAATTGTCAGCCATTGTTCCTCTCTCCACAGCCCAGCCGCAGGACAGCAGTATGAGACAGGGGAGGACACCACCAGTCTCACAACAGACATCGCCAGCCTCTGCACATCTTCCAAAATTCAAGATCATGCAGACCGACCACTTTCCTACAGCATATGGAGTAGTAACGGCGATGGAAAAAGAACAACCAGAGCTCAAACTTTCCATTACAGTCAACCTGAAGGGAGAAATAATAATGACACCTCAAGACCAACAGACTGCACATTACTTAGAGAAGGTAAGAGTCCTGCAGGGGAAACCTGTGTGCTTGGTAAAGCTGGACCCTTCAGAACGACGCACACGAGTCGTGCTTTTGGAATACCCAATCGACTTTCCCCTGGATCCAGTGCTAGAACACAAGCAAGTCCTGAATGCGGAACGTTGCCACACAAAAGTAGACAAGGCAGCGACGCGTCAGGTTCTGGTGACCGTCATGGGACATGTGCCAGAAACTTTCGGTCTTGGAAATTGGGGGACATACCGACAGAGGCCATACGTCCCGGAACCCCTACTCTGCTTCAGGTGTCAGAAATACGGCCACCATCAGTCACGCTGCACAGGACAGGAGAGGTGCGGAGTGTGCAGCCTGAGACATCCAACCAAAGACTGTATTGCCAAGCACAAGGCAAACCAGACCACAACAGCCAAATGTCCAAATTGTGGAGGCAAACATCATGCCTGGAGCACGACCTGCTCTGCACGGAAACAAAGAGTGCAGACGGCTCAGGCCAGGGTCAACACACTGACCAGCAGTACATTCACCAACACCAACGTCTGGAACACTCGTGCACAGCCACAACAGCCACCCGCTTTCACAGTGCAAAATTTCCCGAATCTGTTAATTCCGAATCAGACATTACACGAAAGTGTTGCTGAAGTACAGCAAATGCAAAAGAGCAGCAAACACTTACTTTCGGAATCTACTCACCAGCTATACAATTTTACCGAGGTCCAGCTGAAAACCATCGTGAAGATCATGGCAGAGACCATTATCAATTGCCTACAGATGACGCAGAACGCCTCACAGCAACAGACTCAAGACATCGCTTGTGTGATAATGGACAAGATCGTGCAGCAGACCACAGTTACACGAGAAATAGACAGTCTCCGACAGGATGGAGCACGAGAGGACAAACAACGCAACTTGGACATACTGACTACCGACACCAGTCGGATAGTCAAGACACCGGAACATCAACATTCACAAACGCAACTGCAAGAAGCAGTGTCCACCCACGATCGACAGACTCTTCCGACACGGGAGACAGACAACAACAGCCAATGCAGTCTGATATGCAGCAACGCCAACAAAGACGTATTGAACAGCAGAGATGCACAGGTTCCACCAACACAAGAAACGGCCACGAGCATTCAATGCAGTCCGACTTGCAGCAATACCACCAACAAAGTGCTGGACCACAGTTATGCACAGATTCCAACAATGCCGGGGATGACAACGGACAATCCATGCAGTCCGACCTGCAGCACTTCCAACAACATAGCGATGGACCACAGTTATGCACAGATTCCAACAACGTCGGGGTTGACCACGACCTGTCAATGCAGTCAGATTTGCAGCGATACGACTTGCGAGGCGGAGAATATAGAGGTCGATTCCGAGGAGGAGTTCTAGTAGAACAAGCAACACCAACCGAACCCGTCGTCTGGTCATTACGAATTCTGCAGTGGAACATACAAGGTCTTGGAAATAAAAAACACACACTTCAGGAGGCTGCAATCAGCACGAAAGCAGATTTAATCGTTTTGGAGGAAACTCTTTTCCCTGCCACGAAATCCTTCAGATTGGCTGGATATCGGCACTATGTTCTACCGTATGAGCAGGGGAGACAAAGAGGATTAATGACCCTAGTCAGAAACACCATACCCAGCAAGAAAATAGATTCAGTTTCATGTGGGGATGGAGTAGAGGTATTAGCAGTTACAGTGAATATGGCTAATTTTGAGCTCCTCATATACAACGTCTACAAGCCCCCTAGACGTAAACTAGAAGCAGAGGCAGTGCTTGCCTTGGCCACGCAGGAAAATGTAATTATTGCTGGAGATTTTAATGCTCATCATCCAGAGTTAGGTGCAACTGGGCCAGCCAATGCAGATGGGCGCCATTTAGCTGCAGCTCTGCGTGAAGTACCTGAAATTGCGCTTCTCAACACTGGGGAACCCACTCACATTCTAGGAGGTTCCCTTGATCTTACATTCATCTCAACAGCACTCCAGCAACAGGCGAAGTGGGAAGTAGACCCGGTGATCACCAGTGACCACTATGCTACTGTCACGACACTAAACCTGGCACGACCTCCTCCACCACCTGCGCAGCCTCGGTGGAATTTAGGAAAGGCCAATTGGAATGTATTCCAAGCAGAACTTGACAAATGGTATGCAACGTACACGCCACCTGAGGATTTGAACATACACGAGACCGATCTGCAGGAAGCCGTTGCAGCTGCTGCAAACAAAGCTATTCCCATCATTATCACGGGTAACACAAAACGAAAGAACTATTGGTTCTATAGTAATGGAGTTAAAGAACAGAACCACAGAGTGAACATCTTCAGAAAACATCTAAAGAGAAACCCCACTCCAGAAGGAAGAACTCTGCTAAGAGCGGTGATATCTGAAGCAAGACGAGTTTCTAGAGAAGTGAAGGAGGCAAGATGGTTTGCGTGGTGTCAAACTCTAAATGAACATAGTAGTCTTGGCAAGATATGGGGTCAGATTAAAACTATATCAGGTCGTCCAGCCCGGCCACAGGCATGTATTCAACCATTGCAGGAGGCTGAGAGACTTGCTCTCCAATTTGCAGAACGAACAGCTTCATATCAGCTTCCTGCAATGGTCCGAAGGCAGCAAGTCCACTTAAAACAAGAGAGGATGACAGTCATTCTTGAGGGCATAGCTATGAATGACGAGTGTGACTGTCCCTTCACCGAACAGGAACTAAGCAGAGCCAAAAAAGGTGGTAAGGACACTGCACCGGGTGCTGATAACATTACATACTCAATGATCGCACATGCAGGTCCTGCTTTAGAACGAGGAATCTTGGACGTCATCAATGCTTCTTGGCAGCTAGGCAAACTACCAACCTCTTGGAAGAAAGCAGACATCATACCGATTCCTAAGCCGAAAGAACCTGGCAATTACAGGCCCATTTCGTTAACGTCATGCATTAGTAAAACTGCAGAACGGATGGTCTTAAATAGGCTACTGTGGAAGACTGGAGACCTTCATAAACACATATTTGGCTTCACTAGAGGAGTAGGTACTGCCAACTGCATAGCAACATTACTAGGAACAGTTAACTCGGGTCCAGCTATAGTGGTCTTCCTTGATCTAGAAAAAGCATTTGAACTTGCAAGCCCGCATGCAATACTCCACACCTTAGTTAAAAAGGGTGTGAAGGGGAAAATGCTAGCATGGATTCAAGATTACCTAAGTCACAGGTATGCCAGAGTAAAGTTGCAAGGACAAGTGTCGGACTACCACTTGCATGAGAATGGGACTCCACAAGGAGGAGTCCTCAGTCCTAGTCTTTTTAACATCCTTATGGAAAACCTTGTTACCATGACCTTTACAGAAGGGGTTAAATTGCTAAGCTGTGCTGATGATATAGCATTAGTCATTACAGGTCCTTCACTTCTAAATAAAGCTCAAGGTGCTTTAGATAAAGTGACATCTGAATGCAGTGCTTTAGGGCTAAAAATATCTGCACAGAAGTCTAAGGCGATGAGACTAGGTGGCAACACTCCAGACAGGCACCTACGCATTCAAGACATTAACCTTCAGTGGGTTACACAATATCGATATCTCGGAGTGTGGATTGATTTTAAAATGACATTCAATAAGCAAATTCAATATCTAAAGGAGAGAGCAAAGTCACGAATGAATATAATGAGAGCAATCACAGGGCCCCGTCTAGGAGCGGGACACAGAGTGTTGAGAATGTTTTACATACACGCCGTTCGTTCCCTGGTTGATTATGCAGCACCTGCCTTACTCACTCTTTCTCCTGGTCAGTGGGCAAACGTTGAGGTTCTTCAAAATGATGCGTTGCGAATCATAACAGGTGCTCCCAGATGGACTAAAATACTGAACCTAAGACTCGAAACAAAGCTACCGTCGATTGAAATAAGGGTAAAGGGGATTGCTGCATGCATGCTGACCAAGATATTGACTAGACCTAGAATCAGTTCACTTAAAGATATAATCACTGGAGCACTAACTCTGGACAGAAGAGCCTCCAATGGCAACAGGTGGACCCATTGTGCGATAAACACCATCAATACGTTCGATATGG
Organism: Procambarus clarkii; assembly: GCF_040958095.1. Taxonomy (NCBI): domain Eukaryota; kingdom Metazoa; phylum Arthropoda; class Malacostraca; order Decapoda; family Cambaridae; genus Procambarus; species Procambarus clarkii. The sequence continues at coordinate 26,236,445 of NC_091170.1, forward strand.
CTAACACAGTCACTGAGAGGGGTGTCGACGACATACATGCAGACTTTGTTATACAAGCCCCTTGGGAATCTCTGCCAGCAGACTTTAAGGATATGGCTCTTGAAGGAAAGAAGAACCAGTCACATCCTCATCTGCTACGTAACATTGCACAGATGCGTATAGAGGCAAACATGGCATCCGACAGCTTCACTTACTTCACGGATGGGTCAGTAGACCAGCAGGGACAAGAAACCGGAGCTGCAGTTAAAGCAGGAAACTCTGTAAATAGTTGGAGGCTCTCAAATGGGTGTCGACTTTACAAACAGAGATGCTAGCCATTCAAAAGGCTTTGGAACATGCTCTTGCTGAACACCGACAACATGTTATCATACATACAGATTCGAGAACCGCCATTGAAACCTTGCAACAAGATCACATATGTGATAACATCCATCTGATCACAAATGTCTTATCATTCATGCACACTCTCAAACGACAAGGCCGACGGGTACTTATCAACTGGGTGCCAAGTCATGTGGGAATAATAGGAAATGACATTGCAGACGAAGCTGCAAAACTTGCTACTAAGAGGAGAAATGTAGACATTTACATACCGCAGAGTCTATCTCAGATGAAGAAAGTAATTCGAAACAGAGCAATGCAAAAGATGTACAGTGACCACACCACAGCAGTTGCAACATCAGGATCTGCGGGTTGGTACAAGAATTCAACCAACTACGAACCACTTAGTTTGATGAAAGGGGGTAGTAGAACAACAGAAGTGCACTTACATCGCATCAGGCTTGGATACCCATGTGCATGGGAAATAGGCTTACAGGTTCCGGAAGATGAGAGGAAATGTCGACACTGTGGAGAAATGCCCGACGGACCGCTGGAACATTATCTAACACAGTGCACAGTTACAAACCCGTTAAGATTTCAACTTAGATTCAACAGAGCAGAGGAAGTTGTTAAACACATATGGCAAAATCTTACTGAAGCGACCATACGAGTCATACATACTCATCCTCCGCCCAGGTAAAACAGACACAAGCATCACTTAGTGGGCCAGCCAGAGGCTTAGGGCCCGCGCAGGATTATCCCTGCTAAAAAAAAAAAAAAAAAAAAAAAAAAAAAAACCAGAGGCTTAGGACCCGCGCAGGATTATCCCTGCTAAAAAGAAGAAAAAAAATCAGTGCAATATAGAAACATTGAAATGGAATTGTAACATATTTAGTATAGCATGTGTGTTGCTCTTACATGCAACAGATGGCGCTGTTTTTCAAGGAAAGCATAGTTTTTATCTGTCACAGGTGTGGCATCTATACTTATACTTACGAAATGAACGGTATGGGTAAACAACACAGCTCAATTCCAACACAATGTCACACAAAATAATTCAATAAAAAATAAAATAAATCGAAATCTATGAAAATAAAATTCATCAACGCAATCGGAAACATTGAAATGGAATTCGTGACATATTTATTATATATAATAATAATAATAATTTTATTTAGGTAAGGTACATACATAAAGAGATTTTACAAAGTTTGTTGGCTTTATAGATAGAGCTAGTACATACAATGCCTAAAGCCACTATTATAGCATGCGTGTTGCTATTATGAGCAACAGATGGCGCTGTTTTTCAAAAACGCAAGTTTTTATCTGTCAGAGAGGTGGCACCTATATAGTATGCATATAAAAAGACGCGCTTATTTGAATGCAACGTTGTGTCAAAATTTCAAGGTAATTGGTGAAGAACTTTCGGAGATTACAGCGGGTATTACTCTTACGTCCAACAGATGGCGCTGTTTGATTTTTAAATATTTTTTTTTCCTGTCACAGGTGAGGCATGTATATAGTAGATATATAAAAAGACTCGCCTATTCGCATGCAACGTTGTGTCAAAATTTCAAAGCAATCGGTAAAGAGGTTTCGAAGATTTCCCTTACATGAAAATCACATGAAAAACACAGTTTTTCAGAAAAAGCATATTTTTCTACCGTCACAAACGTGACATCAATATAGTATGTGTATAAAAATCTGCTCGGATGAGAATGGAACGTTGTGTGAAAATTTCAAAGCAATCGGTGAAGAACTTTCGGAGATTAGCGATTTTGAACAAAAGAACATTTCCATTTTTATTTATATAGATATATAGTGCTTTGTAAAAGCACTTATAACAGAAACATAATTGAATCTTCTTTCATACAGATTACAAAAGAAAGTAATTTGAACATTAGCAGTGGTTTATATAACTTTATAAGATCCATTTTTGATAGATCAATTAAAGAGCGATTTGAGTAGGATCATTGGAACACATTTGTCTCACTAATTCATTGTAAATATTTACTATCTTATGCTATTATAATCCATGTGTGGGCCTGTTGGAGGGTATGGATAGGAGCTGCATCGTATGGGCCAATAGGCCCTCAGTATTTCTTGTGCGGCTCATATTTGTGTCCACCTAATTCCCATTCATTTGTTATTGTACCTTATCTCACTCCACCATTCTCTCCTCCCTATATATGTCCAATACTTGACCTGTAAAATTTTACGGGCTATTTAGGCCCGTGCCACCTTTTAGGTGGCTTAATCTTCATCATCAATCCTGTAAAATTACTCCTTCTGAAGATGTATTAATATACGAAAGTACTTAAGGAAATTCCTGTTTCAATTTTCCTCCGTGGTCTGACACTGTCACATTTTAATCACGTGTTTATTTTCGTGATTTACACACATATATATATACAAATGACATATTTTATTAAATATGACCGAAAAAGTAAGATTAATAATTCTAACACGAATTTTCTCAATCTTTCGTACATTATGCTTCACTGTTGGAGGTAAATCAAAAATCACTTCTCCAAAATTCATTTTTATTTCTAGTCTGACGCGACACGGGCGCGTTTCGTAAAACTTATTACATTTTCAAAGACTTCACAAATACACAACTGATTAGAACTTGCATTTCCCTGATTTTATATCTACTTTTGAGTGAGGTGGGAAGGGTGATGTGGCATTACATTTGAGTGAGGTGGGAAGGATGATGTGGCATTAGAGGATATTAATAGGGTATTAAAAGTATCAACACAAGACAGAACACGAAACAATGGATATTGAATAGAAGTGTTTGTAGAAAGCCTATTGGTCCATATTTCTTGATGCTTCTATATTGGAGCGGAGTCTTGAGGTGGGTAGAATATAGTTGTGCAATAATTGGCTGTTGATTGCTGGTGTTGACTTCTTGATGTGTAGTGCCTCGCAAACGTCAAGCCGCCTGCTATCGCTGTATCTATCGATGATTTCTGTGTTGTTTACTAGGATTTCTCTGGCGATGGTTTGGTTGTGGGAAGAGATTATATGTTCCTTAATGGAGCCCTGTTGTTTATGCATCGTTAAACGCCTAGAAAGAGATGTTGTTGTCTTGCCTATATACTGGGTTTTTTGGAGCTTACAGTCCCCAAGTGGGCATTTGAAGGCATAGACGACGTTAGTCTCTTTTAAAGCGTTCTGTTTCGTGTCTGGAGAGTTTCTCATGAGTAGGCTGGCCGTTTTTCTGGTTTTATAGTAAATCGTCAGTTGTATCCTCTGATTTTTGTCTGTAGGGATAACGTTTCTATTAACAATATCTTTCAGGACCCTTTCCTCTGTTTTATGAGCTGTGGAAAAGAAGTTCCTGTAAAATAGTCTAATAGGGGGTATAGGTGTTGTGTTAGTTGTCTCTTCAGAGGTTGCATGGCTTTTCACTTTCCTTCTTATGATGTCTTCGATGAAACCATTGGAGAAGCCGTTATTGACTAGAACCTGCCTTACCCTACAGAGTTCTTCGTCGACTTGCTTCCATTCTGAGCTGTGGCTGAGAGCACGGTCGACGTATGCGTTAACAACACTCCTCTTGTACCTGTCAGGGCAGTCGCTGTTGGCATTTAGGCACATTCCTATGTTTGTTTCCTTTGTGTAGACTGCAGTGTGGAAACCTCCGCCCTTTTCCATGACTGTTACATCTAGAAAAGGCAGCTTCCCATCCTTTTCCGTCTCGTAAGTGAAACGCAGCACGGAACTCTGCTCAAATGCCTCCTTCAGCTCCTGCAGATGTCTGACATCAGGTACCTGTGTAAAAATGTCGTCAACATACCTGCAGTATATGGCCGGTTTCAAGTTCATGTCGACTAAGACTTTTTGCTCGATGGTACCCATGTAGAAGTTTGCAAACAGGACACCTAGGGGAGAACCCATAGCGACCCCATCTACTTGCTTATACATATGCCCATCCGGGCTCAAGAAGGGTGCCTCTTTAGTACAAGCTTGGAGTAGTTTCCTCAGAATACTTTCTGGCATGTCAAGAGGAGTACAGGCTGGATCACGATACACTCTGTCGGCTATCATTCCGATTGTCTCGTCCACAGGTACGTTGGTAAACAGCGATTCTACGTCCAACGAGGCTCTTATCCCTGTGGCCCGTGCGCCCCGCAGTAAGTCCACAAATTCCTTTGGAGACTTCAGGCTGAAGGCGCAAGGAACATAAGGAGTCAGCAGGCCGTTGAGTCGCTTTGCCAATCTGTACGTGGGTGTGGGTATCTGGCTAATGATTGGCCGAAGTGGGTTTCCAGGCTTGTGCGTCTTGACATTTCCATACGCATATCCAGGTTTATATTCCCCAATGATCTTTGGCAGGTGGAGTCCGGATTTCTTGGCGTTCACAGTTTCGATCAGTTTGTTGACCTTTGCTTTTAATTCGGCTGTAGTGTCCTTCGTTACCCTTTGGAACTTAGTTTGGTCAGAGAGTATGATGTTCATTTTCGCCAGATATTCGTCTTTTTTAAGAATGACATATATTGGCGACTTGTCACCTCTCCTGACAACTATCTCCTTGTTCTCGCGAAGGCTTTTAGCTGCCGCTCTAAGCTCGGGGGACAGTATGGTGCTTCTGTAGTTGCCTCGATTCTTTCCTCCTTCTGCAATAAGTTCTGCTTGTAAGGTATCTTTGGTAGTGACCTTCTTTTGTGTCTCGAGGTCGAATATGTCGTCCAACAGAATTTCCAACTCCACTTTCCGGGCCATTTCACTCGGTCTGGACATAACATGACAGTTTAAAGTGGAGTTGGAAATTCTGTTGGACGACATATTCGACCTCGAGACACAAAAGAAGGTCACTACCAAAGATACCTTACAAGCAGAACTTATTGCAGAAGGAGGAAAGAATCGAGGCAACTACAGAAGCACCATACTGTCCCCCGAGCTTAGAGCGGCAGCTAAAAGCCTTCGCGAGAACAAGGAGATAGTTGTCAGGAGAGGTGACAAGTCGCCAATATATGTCATTCTTAAAAAAGACGAATATCTGGCGAAAATGAACATCATACTCTCTGACCAAACTAAGTTCCAAAGGGTAACGAAGGACACTACAGCCGAATTAAAAGCAAAGGTCAACAAACTGATCGAAACTGTGAACGCCAAGAAATCCGGACTCCACCTGCCAAAGATCATTGGGGAATATAAACCTGGATATGCGTATGGAAATGTCAAGACGCACAAGCCTGGAAACCCACTTCGGCCAATCATTAGCCAGATACCCACACCCACGTACAGATTGGCAAAGCGACTCAACGGCCTGCTGACTCCTTATGTTCCTTGCGCCTTCAGCCTGAAGTCTCCAAAGGAATTTGTGGACTTACTGCGGGGCGCACGGGCCACAGGGATAAGAGCCTCGTTGGACGTAGAATCGCTGTTTACCAACGTACCTGTGGACGAGACAATCGGAATGATAGCCGACAGAGTGTATCGTGATCCAGCCTGTACTCCTCTTGACATGCCAGAAAGTATTCTGAGGAAACTACTCCAAGCTTGTACTAAAGAGGCACCCTTCTTGAGCCCGGATGGGCATATGTATAAGCAAGTAGATGGGGTCGCTATGGGTTCTCCCCTAGGTGTCCTGTTTGCAAACTTCTACATGGGTACCATCGAGCAAAAAGTCTTAGTCGACATGAACTTGAAACCGGCCATATACTGCAGGTATGTTGACGACATTTTTACACAGGTACCTGATGTCAGACATCTGCAGGAGCTGAAGGAGGCATTTGAGCAGAGTTCCGTGCTGCGTTTCACTTACGAGACGGAAAAGGATGGGAAGCTGCCTTTTCTAGATGTAACAGTCATGGAAAAGGGCGGAGGTTTCCACACTGCAGTCTACACAAAGGAAACAAACATAGGAATGTGCCTAAATGCCAACAGCGACTGCCCTGACAGGTACAAGAGGAGTGTTGTTAACGCATACGTCGACCGTGCTCTCAGCCACAGCTCAGAATGGAAGCAAGTCGACGAAGAACTCTGTAGGGTAAGGCAGGTTCTAGTCAATAACGGCTTCTCCAATGGTTTCATCGAAGACATCATAAGAAGGAAAGTGAAAAGCCATGCAACCTCTGAAGAGACAACTAACACAACACCTATACCCCCTATTAGACTATTTTACAGGAACTTCTTTTCCACAGCTCATAAAACAGAGGAAAGGGTCCTGAAAGATATTGTTAATAGAAACGTTATCCCTACAGACAAAAATCAGAGGATACAACTGACGATTTACTATAAAACCAGAAAAACGGCCAGCCTACTCATGAGAAACTCTCCAGACACGAAACAGAACGCTTTAAAAGAGACTAACGTCGTCTATGCCTTCAAATGCCCACTTGGGGACTGTAAGCTCCAAAAAACCCAGTATATAGGCAAGACAACAACATCTCTTTCTAGGCGTTTAACGATGCATAAACAACAGGGCTCCATTAAGGAACATATAATCTCTTCCCACAACCAAACCATCGCCAGAGAAATCCTAGTAAACAACACAGAAATCATCGATAGATACAGCGATAGCAGGCGGCTTGACGTTTGCGAGGCACTACACATCAAGAAGTCAACACCAGCAATCAACAGCCAATTATTGCACAACTATATTCTACCCACCTCAAGACTCCGCTCCAATATAGAAGCATCAAGAAATATGGACCAATAGGCTTTCTACAAACACTTCTATTCAATATCCATTGTTTCGTGTTCTGTCTTGTGTTGATACTTTTAATACCCTATTAATATCCTCTAATGCCACATCATCCTTCCCACCTCACTCAAATGTAATGCCACATCACCCTTCCCACCTCACTCAAAAGTAGATATAAAATCAGGGAAATGCAAGTTCTAATCAGTTGTGTATTTGTGAAGTCTTTGAAAATGTAATAAGTTTTACGAAACGCGCCCGTGTCGCGTCAGACTAGAAATAAAAATGAATTTTGGAGAAGTGATTTTTGATTTACCTCCAACAGTGAAGCATAATGTACGAAAGATTGAGAAAATTCGTGTTAGAATTATTAATCTTACTTTTTCGGTCATATTTAATAAAATATGTCTACAGGAAAGACTGCTACCAAAATATACTAATATACAAATGAATATATGCTGTGGCTGAGCAACGCATGTATGTTCCTGAGCCACAGCAACCTTCCTTGTCCCCCAGTCCTCCCCACCATTTCCCCCTCACCAGTCTCCTCAGCCTTCCCACCATTCCCCACTCCACCATCCCCTCTTCCTTTCCACCATGCCCCACTCCCCTGTCCCTTTGTCCTCCCCACCATTCTAAAATCCCCCATCCCCTCGTCTTCACTATCTTAAACTCCCCCGTCCCCTCGTCCATCCCCACTATTAATCCCTCCCTTGTCCCCTCGTCATCACCACCATTCCCCACTCCCTCGTCCGATGCCTTCCCAAATTGAGACAGGAGAAATTGAAACAGGAGTCTTGAGCCGCAGGCCGAGAGTCAGGGTCCCACACGAGACTCCACGCCACCTGCCGGCAGAGACGGAGTTCATCCGGATGGAAACGACAGTCCCAAACTGGCCAAAATACCGTCGAAGCAAAGCCTCCGTGAATTGAAACGGCACACCATGCAGGGCCACATACGTTACCAAGCAGCACCGGTCAGAGATAGTGACGGTACCACTGTCCCCAGGGAGAGGAAGAGAGCGCCCATCGTAACGGGCCACGAAGTCCCTATAGACAGCAGCGAAGTTAAACTTAACAAGTGCCCGATGGGTGGACAACAGTTGGAGCCCGTACACATCGGCAACACGCACACGCAGCATATCCAACAGGACAATCTCAAGGGCTAGGTAAGACGCACGTCCAGAAAATTCCAGACCCACGGTCTCAGAGCGGCGAATAAGACGGGAGAACAACACCCTCCCAAACGGAACGCCAAGGCGGAAGTGGAGCCTAGGCCATTTCTCCTGATAATTAGTGATGGCTCTTATTTTGATTAGGGGTCCGTAATCCATTAAGCATTTGTTCTTAGTTTATATTACAATGCTGGTAAAATATACTTCTTGATGAGTATGGGGTGTAAAATGAACTACCACTCACAAGATGAGTATAGGGAACACAATGAACTACCACTCACAGGATGAGTATGGGTTGCACAAGAAACTATTTATTTATTTATATATATACAAGAAGTTACATTGGGTTCATGAAAGTACATAGCATAATGTGTTTACATTCTTGTAAAGCCACTAGTATGCACAGCGTTTCGTAACGATAACGCGTTTCACACAGTAAACAAAGAGTCACTCAATGAGAAAGGGTTCCACAATGTATTATGACTCACAGGATGAGTAAGAGGTGCACAATAAACTACCACTCACAGGATGAGTCTATGATACGTGTGCTCTATATTAGGGTAACTAAAATACACCTTTTTCCAGAATAAATACTTTAATGACAAAGTAATGGGCGTTGTTGATCGTGTTACTGAAATTAACTGTCAAATTGGTATAAAAATGCTTAGGATAACATAACATACCCATCCTGTGGGTGGTAGTGGACATCATAGTTATCATGTGGGCGACAGTGGACGCCATACCCATCCTGTGGGCGGTAGTGGACCCAATACCCACCCTGTGGGCGGTAGTGGACCCCACACGCGTCCTAAGGGTGGTAGTTAACCCCATACCCATCCTGTGGGCGGTAGTAGAATAAAGAATGTAATGTAGGAACGTCAACAGAAAACGATGTTACGTTTGAATGTCAATGGGGTAAACTACTGCAAACAGAATTGTATGGTGTCTACAACCAACTGTAGGATGGGCATGCTGTTGTTATTGATTTAGGGGCGACGACTATGTAGGATGGGTATAAGGTCCATTACCACCTGTTAAGTGGGTAAGGGGTCCATACCACTTGTAGGATGGGTTGGGCCCACAACTGCCCTAGGATGGGTATGGGGACCACTATCATCCATAGGATGGGAATGGGATCAACTACCGCCTACTGGATTGTCCACAACCACCCAGAGGATGAGTATGACGTCCACTACCGCCTGCAGGATGGGTATGGGGTACACTACTGCTCACAGGATGGGTTTGGGGACTACAATCATCAACAGGAGAGTATGGGATTCACTACTGCCCACTGGATGGGTATATGTTCCACTTCCGCCCACAGTATGTGTGTGGCGTTCACTATACCGCCTACAGAATGGGCATGGGGTCCACAATCACCCACAGGATGGAAATTGTGTCCACTACCGCCCACAGGATGGGTATGCCTCCATTGCCGCCCACAGGATGAGTATAGGGTCCAGTACCGCCAGTAGTTTACCCCATTGACATTCAAACGTAACATCGTTTTCTGTGTACGTTCCTACATTACATTCTTTATAGATTTTCAAGGGATAAACTAGTGTATATGATGTTGATTGGTGAAGCACTCCTATTGTATGTAACAATTTATAGTGCTTATTATAATTTACTCGGAACAACTAATATTTCTCAAAACAAGACAACTAGCCTTCAATAAGAGGCAGCTGAATCTGTAATATTCCAAGAGCATGGACTACAGTAGGCAAATTTCACAACCCATGTGGGACCTGAAAACTACAATTTTCGTTAAAATTGAACCAATCACGACTATTCTGCTGTCTACGGCGATGGACGGGAACTATCACACGTAAATTGGTACGTGAGGAAGTGTTAGTGCCTTGAAAAAAAATAACTGGGAATATACCCACATATGTACTAGTTAATAAGTAACATATTCACTATAAGCATTGGGTCATATATGTGCTGTCTTGTACGAGAGCGGGTTGCCTCCCCACCATTCTAAAATCCCCTATCCCGGCGTCCCCACCATCCGGACTACCACTTGCACGAGAATGGGACTCCACAAGGAGGAGTCCTCAGTCCTAGTCTTTTTAACATCGTTGTGGAAAACCTTGTTACCATGACATTTCCAGAAGGGGTTAAATTGCTAAGCTATGCTGATGATATAGCATTAGTCATTACAGGTCCTTCACTTCTAAATAAAGCTCAAGGTGCTTTAGATAAAGTAACATCTGAATGCAGTGTTTTAGGGCTAAAAATATCTGCACAGAAGTCTAAGGCAATGAGACTAGGTGGCAACACTCCAGACAGGCACCTACGCATTCAAGACATTAACCTTCAGTGGGTTACACAATATCAATATCTCGGAGTGTGGATTGATTTTAAAATGACATTCAATAAGCAAATTCAATATCTAAAGGAGAAAGTAAAATCACGAATGAATGTAATGAGAGCAATCACAGGGCCCCGTCTAGGAGCGGGACACAGAGTGTTGAGAATGTTTTACATACACGCCGTTCGTTCCCTAGTTGATTATGCAGCGCCTGCCTTACTCACTCTTTCTCCTGGTCAGTGGGCAAACGTTGAGGTTCTTCAAAATGATGCATTGCGAATCATAACAGGAGCTCCCAGATGGACTAAAATACTGAACCTAAGACTAGAAACAAAGCTAACGTCGATTGAAATAAGGGTAAAAGGGATTGCTGCGTGCATGCTGACCAAGATATTGACTAGACCTAGAATCAGTTCACTTAAAGATATAATCACTGGAGCGCTAACTCTGGACAGAAGAGCCTCCAATAGCAACAGGTGGACCCATTGTGCGATAAACACCTTCAATACATTCGATATGACAAACACAGTCACTGAGAGGGGTGTCGACGAAATACATGCAGACTTTGTTATACAAGCCCCTTGGGAATCTCTGCCAGCAGACTTTAAGATTATGGCTCTTGAAGGAAAGAAGAACCAGACAAATCCTCATCTGCTACGTAACATTGCACAGATGCATATAGAAGCAAACATGGCATCCGACAGCTTCACTTACTTCACAGATGGATCAGTAGACCAGCAGGGACAAGAAACCGGAGCTGCAGTTAAAGCAGGAAACTCTGTAAATAGTTGGAGGCTCTCATATGGGTGTCGACTTTACAAACAGAGATGCTAGCCATTCAAAAGGCTTTGGAACATGCTCTTGCTGAACACCGACAACATGTTATCATACATACAGATTCGAGAACCGCCATTGAAACCTTGCAACAAGAACACATATGTGATAACATCCATCTGATCACAAATGTCTTATCATTCATGCACACTCTCAAACGACAAGGCCGACGGGTACTTATCAACTGGGTGCCAAGTCATGTGGGAATAATAGGAAATGACATTGCAGACGAAGCTGCAAAACTTGCTACTAATAGGAGAAATGTAGACATTTACATACCACAGAGTCTATCACAGATGAAGAAAGTAATTCGAAACAGAGCAATGCAAAAGATGTACAGTGACCACAACACGGCAGTTGCAACATCAGGATCTGCGGGTTGGTACAAGAATTCAACCAACTACGAACCACTTAGTTTGATGAAAGGGAGCAGTGCACAGTTACAAACCCATTAAGATTTCAACTTCGATTCAACAGAGCAGAAGAAGTTGTTAAACACATATGGCAAAATCTTACTGAAGCGACCATACGAGTCCTAAATACTCATACTCCGCCCAAGTAAAACAGAAACAAGCAACTCTTAGTGGGCCAGCCAGAGACTTCGGCCCGCGCAGGATTATATCTGCATAAAAGAAAAAAAAAAAAAAAAAAGTCCCCACCATCACACACTCTCCCGTCCCCTCATCCTTCCCCACTATTACCCCTTCCCTTGTCCCCTCATCCTCCCCACCATCTCTAACTTCCGTCCCCTCCGTAATCACCACAATTCCCCACTCCCACGTCCGTTGCCTTCCCAAATTGTCTGATGTTCCCATCAGAAAATTGGGAACATTAAGTGATCTGATGTTCCCATCACTGATATATATGAATAACAGTTAAAAATGAAATTAAAATATTAAAAAAAATATATACAGTATTCACGAAATGAGCGGTATGGTAAACAACACAGCTCAATTCCAACTCAATTCACAAAAAATAATTAAATCAAAATGAAAATAAATAAAAATCTATGAAAATTCAAAGTATCAATGCAAGCAGAAACATTGAAAAGGAATTGTAACATATTTAGTATAGCATGTGTATTGCTCTTATATGCTACAGATGGCGCTGTTTTTCAAGAAAAGCATAGTTTTACCTGTCACAGGTGTGGCATCTATACTTATACTTACGAAATGAACGGCATGGTAAACAACACAGCTCAGTTCCAACACAATGTCACACAAAATAATTCAATAACAAATAAAATAAATCGAAATCTATGAAATTAAAATTCATCAATGCAATCAGAAACATTGAAATCGAATTTGTAACATATTTAGTATTGTGTGCATGTAGCTATTATGTGCAACAGATGGCGCTGTTATTAAAAAACGCATGTTTTTACCTGTCACAGGGGTGGCCTCTATATAGTAGGCATATAAAAAAGACGTGCCTATTCGAATGCAACGTTGTGTCAAAATTTCAAAGCAATCGGTGAAGAATATTTGGAGATTACATCATGTGTAGCTCTTTCGTCCAACAGATGGCGCTGTTTGATTTTTAAATGTTTTTTGTCCTGTCACAGGTGAGGTATGTATATAGTAGACATATAAAAACGACGCGCCTATTCGAATGCAACGTTGTGTCAAAATTTCAAAGCAATCGGTAAAGAGGTTTCGAAGATTTCCCTTACATGAAAAACACAGTTTTTTCAGAAAAAGTATGTTTTTTTACCAACACAAATGTTAAATCTATATAGTAAACTTGGCCATCCGGCCAAGTTTTTTTTATCCATACTATATAAAAAAAACTTGGCCGGATTCAAATGGAACGTTGTGTGAAAATTTCAAAGCAATTGGTGAAGAACTTTAGGAGATTAGCGATTTTAAACAAACGAACATTTCCATTTTTATTTATATACTTGTTGTACCCGGCCACGCGTTGCTGTGGCTCAGCAACCTTCCCCTTCTCTCCCAGTCCTCCCAACCATTTCCCCTCCCCTGTCCCCTCGTCCTCCCAACTATTCCTCACTCTCCTGTCTCTTCCTCCCAACCATTCCCTATTCCCCCATCCCCTCGTCCTCCCCACCATTTCCTCCCTCCCACATCCCTGTGTCCTCCCCACAATCCCCCACTCTACTGTCCCTTCGTCCTTCTAACCTTTCTCCACTCCACCGTCCCCTCATACTCTCCTCCATCTCTCTCTTCCCCGTCCCCCCGGCCTCCCTATCATTCCCCTCTTCATTGTTCCCTCATCCTCCGCACCATCCCCCACTCTCCTATCTCCTTATCCTTCCCATCCTTCTCCATTCCCCTGTCCCCTCGTCCCCACCATCCCAAACTCCCCTGTCCCCTTGTCTTCCCCTACCATTACCCCCTTTCTTGTACCTTCGTCCTCAGTACCATCCTCCACTCCCGTCTCCTTGTCCTCCCTACCATTCCCCACTCCCTTGTCCGATGCATTCCCAAATGATCTGATGTTCCCATCAGAAAATTGGGAACATCAAATGATCTGATGTTCCCACCAATGAAATATAAGAAAAACAATTTAAAAAGGAAATGAAAAACAATGAAGAAATAAAAAATAAACTATTCTCACAAAATGAATGGAATGGTAAACAAAAAAGCTCAAGTCCAACGCAGTGTTACAAAATTGTTAAATCAAAATGAAAATAATTCAAAATCTACGAAAATTCAATTTATCAATGAAATTGGAAACCTTGAAATGGAATTGTAACATATTTAGAATAGCGTGAGTTGTTCTTACGTGCAACAGATGGTGCTGTTTTTCAAAAATGCATGTTTTTACTGTTACAGGTGTGTGACATCTATACTTAAACTCTCAAAATGACTGGTATGGTAAACGACACAGCTAAATTCCAACGCAATATCTACCAAAATAATTAAATCAAAATGAAAATAAATCGAAACATATGAAAAGGTAATTTGTCAATGCAATCGGAAAGATTGAAATGGAATCGTAACTTATTTATTATAGTGTGTATGGCTCTTATGTGCAAAAGGTGGCGCTGTTTCTTAAAAAAGAAGAATGTTTTTATCTTTTACATGTGTGGCATCTATACTTATACTTATGAAATGAACTGTGTGGTAAACAATACAGCTGAATTCCATCACAATGTCACACAAAATAATTAAATCAAAATTAAAATAAATCGAAATCTATGAAAATTCAATTTATTAATGCAATCGGAAACACTGAAGTGGAAATCATAGCATATTTAGTATGGCGTGTGTGTGTTGCTATTATGTTCAACAGATGGCACTGTTTTTTCTTTATATTATGTTTTTGCCTGTCACAGGAGTTACCAACCCAAAAAGTTAGGTTAGGTAGTCGAAAAACAACTAATTCATGAAAACTTGGCTTATTAGGAAAATCGGGCCTTGCATAGTAGGCTGAGAAGTGCGTTCTGGCTACTAGGTACGACATATATACATATATATATATATATATATATATATATATATATATATATATATATATATATATATATATATATATATATATATATATATATATATATATATACATATATATATATATATATATATATATATATATATATATATATATATATATATATATATATATATATATATATATATATATATATATATATATATTATTAAATATGACCGAAAAAGTAAGATAAATAATTCTAACACGAATTTTCTCAATCTTTCGTACATTTCTTTTCACTGCTGGTGGTAATTCAAAAATCAATTCTCCAAAATTCATTTTTATTTCTAGTCTGACGCGACACTTGAGCGCGTTTCGTAAAACTTATTACATTTTCAAAGACTTTAGTTTACACATACACAACTGAATAGAACTTACACATCGATTTGTTTATATCTACATTTGAGTGAGGTGGATGGGGTGAGGTGGTATTAATAGGGTATTAAATTCATCAACACAAGACAGAACACGAAACAATGGGTATTAAATTCAAACACAAGACAGAACACGAAACAATGGGTATTGAATGGAAGTGATTGTAGAAAGCCTATTGGTCCATATTTCTTGATGCTTCTATATTGGAGCGGAGTCTTGAGGTGGGTAGAATATAGTTGTGTATTAATTGGCTGTTGATTGCTGGTGTTGACTTCTTAATGTGTAGTGCCTCGCAAACGTCAAGCCGTCTGCTATCGCTGTATCTATCGATGATTTCTGTGTTGTTTACTAGGATTTCTCTGGCGATGGTTTGGTTGTGGGAAGAGATTATATGTTCCTTAATGGAGCCCTGTTGCTTATGCATCGTTAAACGCCAAGAAAGAGATGTTGTTGTCTTGCCTATATACTGGTTTTTTTGGAGCTTACAGTCCCCAAGACGGCATTTGAAGGCATAGACGACGTTTTCATTCCAGAAAATATTCTAAGGAAACTACTCCAAGCTTGTACTAAAGAGGCACCCTTCTTGAGCCCGGATGGGCACATGTATAAACAAGTAGATGGGGTCGCCATGGGTTCTCCCCTAGGTGTCCTGTTTGCAAACTTCTACATGGGTACCATCGAGCAAAAAGTCTTAGTCGACATGAACTTGAAACCGGCCATATACTGCAGGTATGTTGACGACATTTTTACACAGGTACCTGATGTCAGACATCTGCAGGAGCTGAAGGAGGCATTTGAGCAGAGTTCCGTGCTGCGTTTCACTTACGAGATGGAAAAGGATGAGAAGCTGCCTTTTCTAGATGTAACAGTCATGGAAAAGAGCGGAGGTTTCCACACTGCAGTCTACACTAAGGAAACGGACATAGGAATGTGCCTAAATGCCAACAGCGACTGCCCAGACAGGTACAAGAGGAGTGTTGTTAACGCATATGTCGACCGTGCTCTCAGGCACAGCTCAGAATGGAAGCAAGTCGACGAAGAACTCTGTAGGGTAAGGCAGGTCCTAGTCAACAACGGCTTCTCCAATGGTTTCGTCGAAGACATCATAAGAAGGAAAGTGAAACGCCATGCAACCTCTGAAGAGACAACTAACACAACACCTATACCCCCTATTAGACTATTTTACTGGAACTTCTTTTCCACAGCTCATAAAACGGAGGAAAGGGTCCTGAAAGATATTGTTAATAGAAACGTTATCCCTACAGACAAAAATCAGAGGATACAAATGACGATTTACTATAAAACCAGAAAAACGGCCAGCTTACTCATGAGATACTCTCCAGACACAAAACAGAACGCTTTAAAAGAGATCAACGTCGTCTATGCCTTCAAATGCCCTCTTGGGGACTGTAAGCTCAAAAAAACCCAGTATATAGGCAAGACAACATCTCTTTCTAGCCGTTTAACGATGCATAAGCAACAGGGCTCCATTAAGGAACATATAATCTCTTCCCACAACCAAACCATCGCCAGAGAAATCCTAGTAAACAACACAGAAATCATCGATAGATACAGCGATAGCAGACGGCTTGACGTTTGCGAGGCGCTACACATTAAGAAGTCAACACCAGCAATCAACAGCCAATTAATGCACAACTATATTCTACCCACCTCAAGACTCCGCTCCAATATAGAAGCATCGAGAAATATGGACCAATAGGCTTTCTACAATCACTTCCATTCAATACCCATTGTTTCGTGTTCTGTCTTGTGTTGATGAATTTAATACCCTATTAATACCACCTCACCCCATCCACCTCACTCAAATGTAGATATAAACAAATCGGAGATGTGTAAGTTCTATTCAGTTGTGTATGTGTAAACTAAAGTCTTTGAAAATGTAATAAGTTTTACGAAACGCGCTCAAGTGTCGCGTCAGACTAGAAATAAAAATGAATTTTGGAGAATTGATTTTTGAATTACCACCAGCAGTGAAAAGAAATGTACGAAAGATTGAGAAAATTCGTGTCAGAATTATTAATCTTACTTTTTCGGTCATATTTATTAATATATGTCTACAGGAAAGACTGCTACCAAAATATACTAATATATATATATATATATATATATATATATATATATATATATATATATATATATATATATATATATATATATATATATATATATATATATATATATATATATATATATATAGGGGGGTGGTAGGAGAAGTGAACACTCTTTCGTATTCAGAGTTAAATGTCAAGTTTTTCCCTGAGTGCTCTGTGTTCCCTTCTCTGAGGCTGTGGGTCCCTATAATTGCACCAGTGGTGGTACCCCCTTATATATATATATATATATATATATATATATATATATATATATATATATATATATATATATATATATATATATATATATATATATATATATATATATATATATATATATATATATATATATATGTCGTACCTAATAGCCAGAACGCACTTCTCAGCCTACTATTCAAGGCCCGATTTGCCTAATAAGCCAAGTTTTCATGAATTAATGTTTTTTCGTCTACCTAACCTACCTAACCTAACCTAACCTAGCTTTTTTTGGCTACCTAACCTAACCTTACCTATAAATATAGGTTAGGTTAGGTTAGGTAGGGTTGGTTAGGTTCGGTCATATATCTACGTTAATTTTAACTCCAATAAAAAAAAATTGACCTCATACATAATGAAATGGGTAGCTTTATCATTTCATAAGAAAAAAATTAGAAAAAATATATTAATTCAGGAAAACTTGGCTTATAAGGCAAATCGGGCCTTGAATAGTAGGCCAAAAAATGAGTTCTGGCTACTAGGTACGACATATATATATATATATATATATATATATATATATATATATATATATATATATATATATATGTCGTACCTAGTAGCCAGAACGCACTTCTCAGCCTACTATGCAAGGCCCGATTTGCCTAATAAGCCAAGTTTTCATGAATTAATTGTTTTTCGACTACCTAACCTACCTAACCTAACCTAACCTAACTTTTTCGGCTACCTAACCTAACCTAACCTATAAAGATAGGTTAGGTTAGGTTAGGTAGGGTTGGTTAGGTTTGGTCATATAACTACGTTAATTTTAACTCTAATAAAAAAAATTGACCTCATACATAATGAAATGGGTAGCTTTATCATTTCATAAGAAAAAAATTAGAGAAAATATATTAATTCAGGAAAACTTGGCTTATTAGGCAAATCGGGCCTTGCATAGTATGCCGAGTACGACGTTCTGGCTACTAGGTACAACATATATATATATATATATATATATATATATATATATATATATATATATATATATATATATATATATATATATATATATATATATATATATATATATATATATATATATATATATATATGTCGTACCTAGTAGCCAGAACGCACTTCTCTGCCTACTATGCATGGCCCGATTTGCCTAATAAGCCAAGTTTCCATGAATTAATTGTTTTTCGACTACCTAACCTACCTAACCTAACCTAACCTAACTTTTTCTGCTACCTAACCTAACCTGACCTATAAAGATAGGTTAGGTTAGGTTAGGGAGGGTTGGTTAGGTTCGGTCATATATCTACG
Organism: Procambarus clarkii; assembly: GCF_040958095.1. Classification (NCBI taxonomy): domain Eukaryota; kingdom Metazoa; phylum Arthropoda; class Malacostraca; order Decapoda; family Cambaridae; genus Procambarus; species Procambarus clarkii. The sequence continues at coordinate 26,255,209 of NC_091170.1, forward strand.
TTAATTTTAACTCCAATAAAAAAAAAATTGATCTCATATATAATGAAATGGGTAGCTTAATCATTTCATAAGAAAAAAATTAGAGAAAATATATTAATTCAGGAAAACTTGGCTTATTAGGCAAATCGGGCCTTGCATAGTAGGCTGAGAAGTGCGTTCTGGCTACTAGGTACGACATATATATATATATATATATATATATATATATATATATATATATATATATATATATATATATATATATATATATATATATATATATATATGTCGTACCTAGTAGCCAGAACTCACTTCTCAGCCTACTATTCAAGGCCCGATTTGCCTAATAAGCCAAGTTTTCCTGAATTAATATATTTACCATAATTTTTTTCTTATGAAATGATAAAGCAACCCTTTTCTCTATGTATGAGGTCAATTTTTTTTTATTGGAGTTAAAATTAACGTAGATATATGACCGAACCTAACCAACCCTACCTAACCTAACCTAACCTATATTTATAGGTAAGGTTAGGTTAGGTAGCCAAAAAAAGCTAGGTTAGGTTAGGTTAGGTAGGTTAGGTAGACGAAAAAACATTAATTCATGAAAACTTGGCTTATTAGGCAAATCGGGCCTTGAATAGTAGGCTGAGAAGTGCGTTCTGGCTATTAGGTACGACATATATATATATATATATATATATATATATATATATATATATATATATATATATATATATATATATATCTATCGATGATTTCATATATATATATATTGATTTCATATATATATATATATATATATATATATATATATATATATATATATATATATATATATATATATATATGTCGTACCTAGTAGCCAGAATGCACTTTTCAGCCTACTATGCAAGGCCCAAATTGCCTAATAAGCCAAGTTCTCCTGAATTAATATATTTTCTCTAATTTTTTTATTATGAAATGATAAAGCTACCCATTTCATTATGTATGATGTCAATTTTTTTTTATTGGAGTTAAAATTAACGTAGATATATGACCGAACCTAACCAACCCTACCTAACCTAACCTAACCTATCTTCATAGGTTAGGTTAGGTTAGGTAGCCGAAAAAGTTAGGTTAGGTTAGGTTAGGTAGGTTAGGAAGTCGAAAAACAATTATTTCAAGAAAACTTGGCTTATTAGGCAAATCGGGCCTTGCATAGTAGGCTGAGAAGTGCGTTCTGGCTACTAGGTACGACATATATATATATATATATATATATATATATATATATATATATATATATATATATATATATATATATATATATATATATATATATATATGTCGTACCTAGTAGCCAGAACGCACTTCTCAGCCTACTATGCAAGGCCCGATTTGCCTAATAAGCCAAGTTTTCCTGAATTAATATATTTTCTCTATTTTTTTCTTGTGAAATGATAAAGCTACCCATTTCATTATGTATGAGGTCATTTTTTTTTTATTGGAGTTAAAATTAACGTAGATATATGACTGAACCTAACCAACCCAACCTAACCTAACCTAACCTATCTTTATAGGTTAGGCTAGGTTAGATAGCCAAAAAAGTTAGCTTAGGTTAGGTTAGGTAGATAGGTAGTCGAAAAGCAATTAATTCATGAAAACTTGGCCTATTAGGCAAATTGGGCCTTGCATAGTAGGCTGAGAAGTGCGTTCTGGCTACTAGGTACGACATATATATATATATATATATATATATATATATATATATATATATATATATATATATATATATATATATATATATATATATATATATATATATAAATGTAAATGTAAATGTTCGTTTGTTTAAAATCAATGTTTATATATATATATTTATATATATATATATGTCGTACCTAGTAGCCAGAACGCACTTCTCTACTTACTATGCAAGGCCCGATTTCCCTAATAAGTCAAGTTTTCATGAATTAATTGTTTTTCGACTACCTAACCTACCTAACCTAACCTAACCTAACTTTTTCGGCTACCTAACCTATAAAGACAGGTTAGGTTAGGTTAGGAAGGGTTAGTTAGGTTCGGTCATATATCTACGTTAATTTTAACTCCAATAAAAAAAAATTGACCTCATACATAATGAAATGGGTAGCTTTATCATTTGATATGAAAAAAATTAGAGAAAATATATTAATTCAGGAAAACTTGGCTTATTAGGCAAATCGGGCCTTGCATAGTAGGCTGAAAAGTGCGTTCTGGCTACTTGGTACGACATATATATATGTAAATGTTCGCTTGTTCAAAATCGCTAATCTCCGAAAGTTCTTCAGCGATTGCTTTGAAATTTTCCGGCACGTCTGTGCCGGAAAAAACATGCCTTTTTTGAAAAACTGTGTTTTTCATGCGAGAGAAATCTTCGAAACCTCTTTACCGATTGCTTTGAAACTTTGACACACCGTTGCATTTGAACAAGTGAATGTTTGTATATACTTACTATATACATATCTCACCTCTGACGGGAAAAAACATGCATTTTTATAAACAACGCCATCTGTTGGACGTAAGAGCAACACACGTTGTTTTCTCCCAATGTTTTTCACTGATTGCTTTGAAATTCTGACACAACGTTCCATTCGAATGTGCTCATGTTTTTATATGCCAATTATATAGATGCCACACCTGTGACAGGTTAAAACATAATATAAAGTAAAAACAGTGCCATCTGTTGAACGTAATAGCAACATACACACTATACTAAATATGTTATGATTTCCACTTCAATGTTTCCGATTGCATTTTAAAACTGATTTTCATTTATTTCGATTTATTTCAATTTTGATTTAATTATTTTGTGTGACATTGTGATGGAATTGAGCTGTATTATTTACCACACAGTTCATTTCGTAAGTATAAGTATAGATGCCACACATGTAAAAGATGAAAACATTTTTTTTTTTTAACAAACAGCGCCATCTTTTGCACATAAGAGCCATACACACTATAATAAATAAGTTACGATTCCATTTCAAACTTTCCGATTGCACTGACAAATTAACTTTTCATATTTCGATTTATTTTCATTTTGATTTAACTATTTTGTGAGATATTGAGTTGAAATTTAGCTGTGTTGTCTACCATACCGCTCATTTCGAGAGTTTAAGTATAGATGTCACACACCTGTAACAGTAAAATCATGCCTTTTTGAAAAACAGCACCATCTGTTGCACGTAAGAACAACTCACGCTATTCTAAATATATTACAATTCCATTTCAAGGTTTCCAATTTCATTGACAAATTGAATTTACGTAGATTTTGAATTATTTTCATTTTGATTTAACAATTTTGTAACACTGCGTTGGAATTGAGCTTTTTTGTTTACAATTCCATTCATTTCGTGAGAATAGTTTATTTTTTATTCCTTCATTTTTTTCATTTCGTTTTTAAATTGTTTTACTTATATTTCATTGATGGGAACATCAAATCATTTGATGTTCCTAATTTTCTGATGGGAACATCAGATCATTTGGGAATGCATTGGACATGGGAGTAGGGAATGGTGGGGAGGACAAGGGGATGGGAGTGGGGGATGGTACTGATGACGACGGGACATGGAAGGGGGTAATGGTGGGGGAAGACAAGGGGACAGGGGAGTTTGGGATGGTGGGGACGAAGGGACAGGGGAATGGAGAAGGATGGGAAGGATAAGGAGACAGGAGAGTGGGGGTTGGTGCGGAGGACGAGGGAACAGTGAAGAGGGGAATGATAGGGAGGCCGGGGGGACGGGGAAGTGGGAGATGGAGGAGAGTACGAGGGGACGGTTGAGTGGAGAATGGTTAGAAGGACGAAGGGACAATGGAGTGGTGGATTGTGGGGAGTACACAGGGATGTGGGAGGGAGGAAATGGTGGGAGGACAAGAGGATGGGGGAATAGGAAATGGTTGGGAGGACGAAGGGACAGGAGAGTGAGGAATGGTTGGGAGGACGAGGGAACAGGGGAGGGGGAATGGTTGGGAGGACTGGGAGAGAAGGGGAAGGTTGCTGAGAACGCGTGGCCGGGTACAGCTACTCCATATAAATAAAAATGAAATGTTCGTTTGTTCAAAATGGCTAATCTCCGAAAGTTCTGCATCGATTGCTTTGAAATTTTCACACAATGTTCCTTTTGCATCCGAACGAGTTTTTATATACATACTATATTATTTTCATGGCTGTGATGGGAAAAAAACATGATCTTTTTGGGAAAACTATGTTTTTCATGTGTTTTTCATGTGAGAGAAATCTTCGAAACCAATTTACCGATTGCTTTGAAATTCTGACACAACGTTCCATTCGAATATGCACATATTTTTATATACCTACTATATATTGATGCCTCACCTGTGATAGGTAAAAACATGTTTTTTACTAAAACAGCACCATCTGTTGCCCGTAATAGCCACTCACCCACTATACTAAATATGTTATGAATTCCATTTTAATGTTTCTAATTGCATTGATAAGTTTAATTTTCATAACTTTCTATTTATTTTAATTTTGCTTTAATATTTTTGTGTGACATTATGTTGGAATTGAGCTGTGTTGTTTACCATACCGTGCATTTCGTAAGTATAAGTATAGATCCCACACCTGTGACAGGTAAAAACATTTTTTTGTTTTTAAAAGGCACCATCTGTTGCGCGTAAGAGCAACTCACGCTGTACTAAACATATTTCGATTCCATTTCAATGTTTCCAGATTCATTGATAATCTGAATTTTCATAGATTTTGAATTATTTTCATTTTGATTTAATTATTTTGAGTGACATTGTGTTGGAATTGAACTTTGTTGTTTACCATACCGTTCATTTCATGAGTATAGTTTATTTTTTTTAATTTTTCACTGTTTTTCATTTTAATTTTTTAATTCTTTTTCTTATTTTTCAATGATGGGAACATCAGATCATTTGATGTTACAAATTTTCTGAGGGGAACATCAGATCATTTGGGAATGCATCTGACGAGGGAGTGGGGAATGGTGGGGAGGACGAGGGGATGGAAATCTTCGAAACCTCTTTACCGATTGCTTTGAAACTTTGACACACCGTTGCATTTGAACAAGTGAATGTTTGTATATACTTACTATATACATATCTCACCTCTGACGGGAAAAAACATGCATTTTTATAAACAACGCCATCTGTTGGACGTAAGAGCAACACACGTTGTTTTCTCCCAATGTTTTTCACTGATTGCTTTGAAATTCTGACACAACGTTCCATTCGAATGTGCTCATGTTTTTATATGCCAATTATATAGATGCCACACCTGTGACAGGTTAAAACATAATATAAAGTAAAAACAGTGCCATCTGTTGAACGTAATAGCAACATACACACTATACTAAATATGTTATGATTTCCACTTCAATGTTTCCGATTGCATTTTAAAACTGATTTTCATTTATTTCGATTTATTTCAATTTTGATTTAATTATTTTGTGTGACATTGTGATGGAATTGAGCTGTATTATTTACCACACAGTTCATTTCGTAAGTATAAGTATAGATGCCACACATGTAAAAGATGAAAACATTTTTTTTTTTTAACAAACAGCGCCATCTTTTGCACATAAGAGCCATACACACTATAATAAATAAGTTACGATTCCATTTCAAACTTTCCGATTGCACTGACAAATTAACTTTTCATATTTCGATTTATTTTCATTTTGATTTAACTATTTTGTGAGATATTGAGTTGAAATTTAGCTGTGTTGTCTACCATACCGCTCATTTCGAGAGTTTAAGTATAGATGTCACACACCTGTAACAGTAAAATCATGCCTTTTTGAAAAACAGCACCATCTGTTGCACGTAAGAACAACTCACGCTATTCTAAATATATTACAATTCCATTTCAAGGTTTCCAATTTCATTGACAAATTGAATTTACGTAGATTTTGAATTATTTTCATTTTGATTTAACAATTTTGTAACACTGCGTTGGAATTGAGCTTTTTTGTTTACAATTCCATTCATTTCGTGAGAATAGTTTATTTTTTATTCCTTCATTTTTTTCATTTCGTTTTTAAATTGTTTTACTTATATTTCATTGATGGGAACATCAAATCATTTGATGTTCCTAATTTTCTGATGGGAACATCAGATCATTTGGGAATGCATTGGACATGGGAGTAGGGAATGGTGGGGAGGACAAGGGGATGGGAGTGGGGGATGGTACTGATGACGACGGGACATGGAAGGGGGTAATGGTGGGGGAAGACAAGGGGACAGGGGAGTTTGGGATGGTGGGGACGAAGGGACAGGGGAATGGAGAAGGATGGGAAGGATAAGGAGACAGGAGAGTGGGGGTTGGTGCGGAGGACGAGGGAACAGTGAAGAGGGGAATGATAGGGAGGCCGGGGGACGGGGAAGTGGGAGATGGAGGAGAGTACGAGGGGACGGTTGAGTGGAGAATGGTTAGAAGGACGAAGGGACAATGGAGTGGTGGATTGTGGGGAGTACACAGGGATGTGGGAGGGAGGAAATGGTGGGAGGACAAGAGGATGGGGGAATAGGAAATGGTTGGGAGGACGAAGGGACAGGAGAGTGAGGAATGGTTGGGAGGACGAGGGAACAGGGGAGGGGGAATGGTTGGGAGGACTGGGAGAGAAGGGGAAGGTTGCTGAGAACGCGTGGCCGGGTACAGCTACTCCATATAAATAAAAATGAAATGTTCGTTTGTTCAAAATGGCTAATCTCCGAAAGTTCTGCATCGATTGCTTTGAAATTTTCACACAATGTTCCTTTTGCATCCGAACGAGTTTTTATATACATACTATATTATTTTCATGGCTGTGATGGGAAAAAAACATGATCTTTTTGGGAAAACTATGTTTTTCATGTGTTTTTCATGTGAGAGAAATCTTCGAAACCAATTTACCGATTGCTTTGAAATTCTGACACAACGTTCCATTCGAATATGCACATATTTTTATATACCTACTATATATTGATGCCTCACCTGTGATAGGTAAAAACATGTTTTTTACTAAAACAGCACCATCTGTTGCCCGTAATAGCCACTCACCCACTATACTAAATATGTTATGAATTCCATTTTAATGTTTCTAATTGCATTGATAAGTTTAATTTTCATAACTTTCTATTTATTTTAATTTTGCTTTAATATTTTTGTGTGACATTATGTTGGAATTGAGCTGTGTTGTTTACCATACCGTGCATTTCGTAAGTATAAGTATAGATCCCACACCTGTGACAGGTAAAAACATTTTTTTGTTTTTAAAAGGCACCATCTGTTGCGCGTAAGAGCAACTCACGCTGTACTAAACATATTTCGATTCCATTTCAATGTTTCCAGATTCATTGATAATCTGAATTTTCATAGATTTTGAATTATTTTCATTTTGATTTAATTATTTTGAGTGACATTGTGTTGGAATTGAACTTTGTTGTTTACCATACCGTTCATTTCATGAGTATAGTTTATTTTTTTTAATTTTTCACTGTTTTTCATTTTAATTTTTTAATTCTTTTTCTTATTTTTCAATGATGGGAACATCAGATCATTTGATGTTACAAATTTTCTGAGGGGAACATCAGATCATTTGGGAATGCATCTGACGAGGGAGTGGGGAATGGTGGGGAGGACGAGGGGATGGGAGTTGGGTATGGTGGGAAGGACAAGGGAACAGGAGGAGGGGATAATGGTGGGGAGGACGAGGGAATGGGAAAGTTGGGGATGATGGGGACGAATGGACAGGGGAATGGAGATTGGTGGGGGAGGACAAGGAAACAGGGAAGTGGGGGATGGTGGGGAATTCAAGGGGACGGGGCAGTGGGAGATGGTGGAGAGGACGAGGGGATGGTGGAGTGCGAAAAGGTTAGAAGGGCGAGGAGACGGTGGAGTTGTGGATAGTGGGAGGACATAGGGATGGGCAAGGTAGGAAATGGTGGGGAGGACGAGGGGATGGGGGAAAGGTTGGAATAGTGGGGAGGACTGGGAGACAGGGGAAGGGTTGCTGTTGCTGAGCCACAGAAACGCGTGGCAGGGTACAGCTAGTGTGTGTGTGTATATATATATATATATATATATATATATATATATATATATATATATATATATATATATATATATATATATATATATATTTATATATATATATATATATATATATATATATATATATATATATATATACATATATATACATATATATATACATATATATACATACACATAAACTCATACATACACACATACGTATACATACATGAAACGGACAGAGAGAAGGATCTAGGAGTTGATATCACACCAACCCTCTCTCCTGAAGCCCTTATCAAAAGAATAACATCTGCTGCGTATGCGAGGCTGGCTAATATCAGAACTGAATTCAGGAACCTGTGTACGGAATCATTCAGAACCTTGTATACCACATATGTAAGACCAATCCTGGAGTATGCGGCCCCAGCATGGAGCCCGTACCTTGTCAAGCACAAGGCGAAGCCTGAAAGAGTTCAGAGATATGACCCAGAACTAAGAGACATGAGTTACGAAGAAAGGCTGCGGGAAATGCACCTCACGACACTAGAAGACAGAAGAGTAATGGGAGACATGATCACTACCTACAAAATTTTCAGAGGAATTGACAGAGTAGATAAAGATAAACTGTTTAACACGGGTGGTACGCGAACATGGGGAAACAGGTGGAAACTGAGTACCCAAATGAGCCACAGGGACGTTAGAAAGAACTTTTTCAGTGTCAAGAGTAGTTAACAGATGGAATGCATTAGGAAGTGATGTGGTGGAGGCTGACTCCATACACAGTTTCAAATGTAGATATGATAGAGCCCAGTAGGCTCAGGAATCTGTACATCAGTTGATTGACAGTTGAGAGGCGGGACGAAAGAGCCAGAGCTCAACCCCCCCCCCCCCCAAGCACAATAAGGTGTGTATACATTTATGTCTCTCCTACTCTGATAGGGTAAGATAGCTGATAGAGAAACTAGTGTGTTATTAAACACTTAACCACTGAGGGTGATTAAGATGCTTTTGCAAGCTCAGGTTATATAGTTACATCACATACATACATTGTATAATTGTATACATTGTATATGTATACATTGTATACATCTCTGCTGAGAGTAGTGACTGGAGCAGGCTATTCTGTGCCTGATTGTAATGACTGGCCCTGACTATTCTGCATCTCAGAGTAGTGACTGGCCCTGACTATTCTGCATCTCAGAGTAGTGACTGGCCCTGACTATTCTGCATCTCAGAGTAGTGACTGGCCCTGACTATTCTGCATCTCAGAGTAGTGACTGGCCCTGACTATTTTTTGCTTGAGAGTAGTGATTGGACCTGACTATTCTGTGCGTGTGAGAGTAGTGTCTGGCCCTGACTATTATGTGTCTGAGAGACTGGCCCTGACCACTGCCTACTTGCCAAACTCCCAAACATTTGATCATTCCGCTTTTTTTTACTAATTGACTTTGGTTCATAAGGCCATTGGAATTGTATTTATTTTTAAAACTTCTTTTTAATTCTGATTTTCCTTTTAATTGCGTGTCTCATAAATATGTTTCCAAGCAACATATATACGAGGTGTAGGAGATGAGGAAGATGCCTGTATGATGCTGTTAACGTGTGCTTCACTCCCTGCTCGGCCAGCACGTGTTACTTAGCGGGCCAGATGGTGGAGCACCTGCAGCAGGAGCACCCAGACATGGTCAGCGAGAAGGACGTGTTGTGCGTGAAGGTGGCCGCCCTCTGCCACGACCTCGGCCACGGACCCTTCAGCCACTGCTGGGAGGCTTTCATCAGAGCTGCCAATCAAGATGCAAACTTTTGTGTAAGGAAATGCTGTGAATACTTGTCCTCTGTGTGATGCATGGCGCTATGCCTCGCATCCTTCATGTTGTATGATACACTCTGCATCACTAACCACTCTCCATGTTGTATGATACACTCTGCATCACTAACCACTCTCCATGTTGTATGATACACTCTGCATCACTAACCACTCTCCATGTTGTATGATACACTCTGCATCACTAACCACTCTCCATGTTGTATGATACACTCTGCATCACTAACCACTCTCCATGTATGATACACTCTGCATCACTAACCACTCTCCATGTATGATACACTCTGCATCACTAACCACTCTCCATGTTGTATGATACACTCTGCATCACTAACCACTCTCCATGTATGATACACTCTGCATCACTAACCACTCTCCATGTTGTATGATACACTCTGCATCACTAACCACTCTCCATGTATGATACACTCTGCATCACTAACCACTCTCCATGTTGTATGATACACTCTGCACCACTAACCACTCTCCATGTTGTATGATACATGCAGTGCCACTCCCTACCCACGAAGGAATGATCCTTGCAGCATCACTCATGCATCTCGTCATTTGCAGGTTTGCGCACTATCTTCGTCCCATTATGATCTGTATCGCATTATTCAATAGGAAAATACAAAATTAGGCACAGTTGATGTTCTATACGGGAAACACGTCCGTCAGCTTCTCTTTCCTTTCTCTCTCGACTCCAGAAAAATAACTCCTTCCATATTATTATAGATGGTTAGTGAGATGAAGGTTGTGTGTTGTGTAGATGGTTAGTGAGATGAAGGTTGTGTGTTGTGTAGATGGTTCCATTGATGAAGGTTGTGTTTAGTTAATGATCGAATGACTGGGAGGGAGGGAGTTACCAGGGGAAAGCGCCAAGTCTTCACGACTATATAACACTTGGAAGGAGTCAGAATAAAGATTTGGGATGTGACGGGTGAAAGGAAAGCTGCCCAACCACTTGGACGGTCGGGGATTGAACGCCAACCTACATGAAGCGAGACCGTCGCCCTACCGTCCTACCCAAGTGGTTGGGAAGTGATGATGGTTATTCTTATGAAGGTCGGGCTTAGTGTGGGGTATTTTCGCAGCAGGATTTTGTTTGTTAATTTATTTATGTATTAAATTAATAATTTTTTTAACTTACTTTCATAGATAATTAATACTTCAAAGTGGATTGTATATTTATTAATTTATCCTGCTACGTGTTTAGCTGATCACATATGTGGTGGGGGGGGGGGGTTATGTACGTAGCCTATTAATCAAATAATTGATAATGTTAATAAACTATTGAATTATTAATGTTAATACTACTTCTAAAGTGGGTTAGTATAACAGTAGACTCTTATCCGGTACGTAGAGTATAGCTTAGTAATAGGCACTGTCACATTGAGAAACTCATGTCACATAGACGAAACTCATTGGTTTAAGCCCTAATGGTGATCCTGAATGTTTCCACTTGCACTAGGACGACTCCATTTAATTTCTTCTTCCCTTGGGCTGCACCTCTCGAGTAACTAATAAGTAGTAACCTGCTACTACTATATACAGCATATATCAGGGAAGAAATTTTGTATTATAAAACGAGGGCTTACTCTTGTGGTATTGTTGTCCTACGTCCCAAAAATTAATTCTAGACACAGAATAATTTGCCAAATATATCTGAGCTAATAGACTAACCGAAATGGCAACTTCCTTAGGTTTGTAACAATTAGTGACTAATGTGAGTCACGTTGCCCTTTGGGATTTGCTGGTAGAGTTATAGTGGTCACGTAGTATACTCATTGTCAACTCAACAACCTCGTGACGTATCAACTCCCCAAGATAGTGCACTGTAGCCACACACACACCATGGCTGTTTTGTTTACAATATGGCTGCCTCCTTCTCCCTCCCCTCTGGACATGTCCAGAACCGGTTCGTTTTGTTTCGAGAGAAGTAGCTTATTTAGTATATTTAACTACTGATTATTATTGAATATATGATTAATCCCAATAATTTGTTTATTGTGTTGCCAGTTCTGAAACTGGAAGATGTTTAAAAGAACATTAGTTAGCTGAATTATGTGACGAAATCTGATTGTACCGGCCTTTCCCATTCTCTGTTGTCTTTTTATAGCTAATGTAAATTGGCAAAATCTTATGGCGGTCAGTAATGTTAGAAGGTTAGTGTCAGAATTTCCAACATTTAGTGTAGCTGGTTACAGTGATGAAGGTCGTGTTTAATGGAGATAGTTACAGTTCTGAGAGTTGTGTTTAGTATAGATGGTTACAGCGATGAAGGTTGTGGTTAGTGCGCGAGCCCTGAGCATCTGGCTGGCCCACTAAGTGTTACGTGTTTTTTGTTACAGGTTTTACTTGGGCGGAGTATGAGTATTTCTGACTCGTATCGTAGCTTCAGTAGGATTATGCTCAAAGGGTTTAACAACTTCTTCTGTTCTGTTGAATCTTGGTTTAAATCTTAGTTGGAATGTAACTGTGCACTGTGTCAGATAATATTCCAGTCGTCTGTTGTGACTGTAACTGTGTTCCGTGTTAGATAATGTTCCAGTGGTCTGTCGGGCATTTCTCCACAGTGCTGACATTTCCTCTCATCTTCCGGAACCTGTAAGCCTATTTCCCATGCACATGGGTATCCAAGCCTGATGCGACGTAAGTGTACTTCTGCTCTTGTACCACGTGGTAACACGCTCTTGTACCACGTGGTAACACACGCTCTTGTACCACGTGGTAACACACGCTCTTGTACCACGTGGTAACACGCTCTTGTACCACTTGGTAACACACGCTCTTGTACCACGTGGTAACACACGCTCTTGTACCACGTGGTAACACGCTCTTGTACCACGTGGTAACACACGCTCTTGTACCACGTGGTAATACACGCTCTTGTACCACGTGGTAACACACGCTCTTGTACCACGTGGTAACACACGCTCTTGTACCACGTGGTAACTCACGCTCTTGTACCACGTGGTAACTCACACTCTTGTACCACGTGGTAACACACGCTCTTGTACCACGTGGTAACACACGCTCTTGTACCACGTGGTAACACACGCTCTTGTACCACGTGGTAACACACGCTCTTGTACCACGTGGTAACTCACGCTCTTGTACCACGTGGTAACTCACACTCTTGTACCACGTGGTAACACACGCTCTTGTACCACGTGGTAACTCACGCTCTTGTACCACGTGGTAACTCACACTCTTGTACCACGTGGTAACACACGCTCTTGTACCACGTGGTAACACACGCTCTTGTACCACGTGGTAACTCACGCTCTTGTACCACGTGGTAACTCACGCTCTTGTACCACGTGGTAACACACGCTCTTGTACCACGTGGAAACACACACTCTTTTACCACGTGGAAACTCACACTCTTGTACCACGTGGTAACTCACGCTCTTGTACCACGTGGTAACTCACGCTCTTGTACCACGTGGTAACACACTATTGTACCACGTGGAAACACACACTCTTGTACCACGTGGAAACTCACACTCTTGTACCACGTGGTAACACACTCTTGTACCACGTGGTAACACACTCTTGTACCACGTGTTAACACACACTCTTGTACCACGTGGTAACTCACTCTTTTACCACGTGGTAACATGCGCTCTTGTACCACGTGGAAACTCACACTCTTGTACCACGTGGAAACACACTCTTGTACCACGTGGTAACACACTCTTGTACCACGTGGAAACTCACACTCTTGTACCACGTGGAACTTCACACTCTTGTACCACGTGGTAACATGCGCTCTTGTACCACCTGGTAACTCACACTCTTGAACCACGTGGTAACTCACACTCTTGTACCACGTGGTAACATGCGCTCTTGTACCACCTGGTAACTCACACTCTTGAACCACGTGGTAACTCACACTCTTGAACCACGTGGAAACTCACACTCTTGAACAACGTGGAAACTCACACTCTTGAACCACGTGGAACTTCACACTCTTGAACCACGTGGTAACGTAGTAGTACTGCAGGCTTCCCTGACATGACCGTGCTTGACATGGTGAGGTACGTGCCGGAGACGTACATTGACTGCAAGTATTATCTCATACTCACACACGTGCAGGTAAATAACACAGGTCGGAAAACCAACACTATTTACCAACTTTCAAATTAACATATAGAAAATGAAACACAGTGGACATTTCCTCAAATAGAAAACGGGATATCATTTCCACATGTCGCAATTAGAATTACCAGTTATATTAATGGGAAACGTTCATAATACAGAAGTCTTTGAACTGTAAAAATAAAATCATAAAATAAAAAAAATCATAAAATCATCATAAAAACATTCCACTTGAATTCAACTTAATTATCAGTACCAAAATCGAGTAAATGTAGACCCTCGAACCACTTGTGCCATCTGGAGAACAAGGGGTGCGTCAGGGGGAGGGTGACCTCAGGCAGCCATTAAATTTATCAACAAAGTCTCGAGTGGAGTTCACTTCGAGTTCCACAGAAATTTCCCTTGGACACCAGTGTTACGGGATTACGTGTTCTCGTTATCAGCACGTATCGTCTACAATAAGGGAGGTGTTCTTTCCGAAACTCGCTTATTACCTGTTTCATTCTTGATCAGAAATGTTATAGTTAGTTATAGAGTGAACAGGTTAGCGCGTGAACGAGACACAAAACCAAGGTAAATATTTCTTGGTCCTTATCTCATAATCAATATACTTTATTTCCCCTGATATAGCTGTAATATTAGGATTACTGCTATTATTTGTGAGTGCCCTTGGACAGGTGGAACAGAAGAGGAACAAGAATTAACACTAGTTACCTAGTTCACCAGTACATGGTGTTGATGCAGCCTCAGCCACGAGCACTATTTGGTGTGACCATCCTTGTTCTGGTGGACAAGGCCCACTATATGCAAGATAAGCTGTAGTTAATTCAAGTTACATATGTAATCTAATATTATAGAGAATGTCTATTAACCAGTAACTTATATTGTTGACTACATACAATCCATAAACCCCACTGAATGTGTAAGGAAATCGATTTGGGGGAATTTACAAAAATACAGTCCACTTCAAACAACAAACAGTTTACTATCGAAAATAAAAATTAACGTAAAATATAAATTACTATATAAATTAATATAAATTAAATAAATATAAATCTCACAGGTCAATTCCCCACAAGACAGACTCCCCAGAACCACACTGGGTACAGGGTGGGAACCACACATCCCAGACAGGGCGAGATTGATTGATGATTGATGAAGATTAAGTCAGCCATGAGATGGCACGGGCATGAATAACCTGTAACAGGGCGAGACGTGTGGGCAAGTCTCCTTACACACATTACGAAGCAATAAGATGCTTATCTTAACATACTAAGAAGGATAGGTAAGGTCGGTGTTTTCTATGAAGCTTTTCAAGGTAAACTAGTATGTTTAGTATGTCACATATGCACGTATTTAATAAATCAATATTGACTGTAAGAAAGTGCGAGAACGGGTTGAACTACAGAGCGCATGAGGAGGCGAGTGGGTGGGGCAGGCAGTGACGTCACGTTGCATGGTAAACAAGCCCTGGCGGTGGTTGGCGGCTACCCGCACGTCGAAGATTCGAGTGACAGGACACTAAGTGGTGGTGGAGGTGGTGGCGGAAACTAAGTTGTTCTACCTCTTACAGGTGTCTGAAGTAAAGTCATGAAAAAGCACTTAGGCAGCAGCACTCTCCTTAGTTTACTCTAGGTCAGTGAGTCACTCACTGACACTAATACTAACATCTCTAAGTGATCTCGATCTCCCTTTGTCACCAAATGCAAACTAGTTGCATGCATGGCGCACTCTGCACTGCTGGATGCCACTCAAGTCAGTTGTAGAGAAATCTTGAGAAACCATTCTCTTGCAGTCGTCAATATATTAATGGCCCTGTCCCTATACTTAATGTTAAATGATCAAAATTAAAATATATTGTGTTCATTAAAATTTAAGCGTTCCATATATGAATGGAAAGGTTTTTAAATACCTGTTGAAAAATAGTTGCCTTTCCCCTGTTTGTTTTAATATTAATGCCTGTGTTTGTGTATTTGCAGCATGAAAACATGTCAGTGCATATATTTGAGGACATATATAATAGCATGAAGAAAACGTTTGAAAGTGAGGGTTTGAAAAAAAAAGACATAGATTTCATCACGGAACTTATTGACCCACGCAGGAAGGACGAGCAGGAGCAAAAGGAATCAGATGACCCGGATAGAAAAAGAAGAAACATGTCTTTCTTCTATGAGGTAAGTCAATGTATATATTTGAGCCTTACACACACGCAGGCATGCACGCACGCACGCATGCACACGCACACACACACACACACACACACACACACACACACACACACACACACACACACACACACACACACACACACACACACACACACACACACACACACACACACACACACACACATACACACACACACATACACACATACACATACACACACTCCAGGGGCCTCGTAGCCTGGTGGATAGCGCGCGGACTCGTAATTCTGTGGCGCGGGTTCGATTCCCGCACGAGGCAGAAACAAATGGGCAAAGTTTCTTTCACCCTAAGTGCCCCTGTTACCTAGCAGTAAATAGGTACCTGGGAGTTAGTCAGCTGTCACGGGCTGCTTCCTGGGGTGTGTGTGTGTGTGTGGTGTGGGGGAAAAAAAAAGTAGTTAGTAAGTTAGTAGTTAGTTAGTAAACAGTTGATTGACAGTTGAGAGGCGGGCCGAAAGAGCAAAGCTCAACCCCCGCAAAAACACAACTAGTAAACACAACTAGTAAACACACACACACACACACACACACACACACACACACACACACACACATCTGACCACCTGACCTGAAGTGACCATCTCTGCCCTCTCCCACCCCCCAGTTTCCCACGCATCTCCCCCCCTACAAAGGCACACACACACACGCACGAAAGCACGCACATGCAGGCAACAAGGGAGAAAATCCTATCCAGGAAGACCAGACTTGTGAGGTTAGGGAGATACGAAGACGTCTTTTTGCAACGGGACATGACAAGGGAGGAGAGAAGGAAGGCTGCAGAAACAAGAAGGAGATGCAGAGAAAGGGGTAGGGATATGGGAGCCACAGGACTTAGCTCCATGTCTCCAGGAACCTCAGAAGGGAGTGGGAATCCCCCCACCAGCAGACCAGCATCCCGAGGGAGGATTGTAACAGAAGCCTCCCACCAACCAACCCCTCAGCCATCCCCCACCAATCGCCTGCACCTCCCCAGACAGTAAAGTCCCCCTTCAGACCATGCCCCCCATGTTCCCCGATCCCAGACCCCCCATGTTCCCCCCATGCTCGTTTTCTCCCCCAGCCCCTACCCCAGACCTTCACTGTTCCTGCACCCCGTGCCCTTCCCAAGTTCTCCTCCTTACCCCACCCCCCTCCCTCCCGGCCCCCCTCCCCAAGCTCCCCTTCCCTTGCCAACCCCTGACCTCCCAGTCAACCCACCCCAGTCTACCCTGTATACCCCAACCCGTAACCTCCCACCACATGCCCCTCCAGCTCCCCCATCACATGACCCAACTAATCCCCAACCCCGGACCCCCTCAGCCACTTCACGACAGCCCCCCTCCCCTAGCCCCCCTGTTCCAGACCTTCCCAGCCCCCTCACACCCCAGACCTCCCAGGTCCCCTATCCTAGGCTCACCCATCCCAGACATCCCTT